>NC_043982.1:719180-1019180 GCF_902150065.1 Myripristis murdjan
AATGTTGCTCCAATACCCCTTTTCCACCAGGGCTGGTTCGGAGCCGATGCCTGACTTAGCACCAGTTTTTTGGTTTTCCACCGCCCAAGCAGGGGCCAAACTGGTGCCAAACTGGTTCCAAACAGGTGCTAGGCATGCACCGACTCCGAGCAGGGGCTAAACAGGAACCAGAGACTCAAACGGGAGCAGCGATCCCTATAAACGTAAAGCTAAACATACTCAGCGTTCGTTCCGACCACAATACGACGGGTAGCCGGCAATAATTGCGTTTTTCGCCTCTGGACCGCAATGTAGGCTTGTAAACACACGAGCAATATTTGCATCACTATGGTGGGTCGTCCATGTTTGTTGTTGTGATTCCAAGCGAGCGTCTCGCACACCCACGTGATCACGTTTTACGATGACGTCATGACGTGGCTCTGACGTGGCTCTGACTTGGCTCCGCTTGGCTGTTGGCCGGTGGAAAAGCAAACCGGTTCTTTGTTGGCACCAGTTAAGCACTGGCTCTAGCACCAGCTCCGAAATAGCACCAGGTGTTTTTTGGTGGAAAAGGGGCACAAGTGGTGAAGATGGCTTCACAGAGGGAATCCACTGTCTGGAACTGGTGTCCATTACTGTAAACTTCCCTTGCCATCCAACCCCAAATGTTCTCAATTGGATTTAGATCAGGGGAACACGCAGGATGGTTCAAAAGAGTGATGTGATTTCTCTGGAAGAAGTCCTTTGTCAGGCGGGCATTGTGAACTGCAGCGTTGTCCTGTTGAAAAACCCAGTCATTACCACACAGACGATGGCCTTCAGTCATGAGGGATGCCCCTGCAACATCTCCACATAGCCAGCTGCTGTTTGACGCCTCTGCACAACCTGAAGCTCCATTGAGCACGTTTACATGCACACCTTATTCCTGTATTAACCGGAATATTCGCAATATTCCGGTTGCGCACGTGTCATGTAAACACGCACCGAACCCGATTAAGGTCATATTCCGATTGGAGAGAATTCCGAATAAGACCCCTGGCATATGCCAGAGTTAAATATCATGGAGTATATCGATGGGAGAAAACATAGAAACAGTGACGGAAGAAGAAGAAAAAGACTTCTTCGTCTGTATTTCTGGCAGACCAGACGCCTATACATGTACTGCTGCCCCCAGCGGCTGAGTGTCGCATTACGTAAGAGAGTGGAATACGCCGAAACACGGGGGCATGCCAAGTAACATGTAAACGGAATATTCCAGTTGCCGCAGCGCAGCTACCTTAGCCGGAATATTGACCCAAACCGGAATATGGTGTGCATGTAAACGTAGTCACTGTTCCATTGAAGGAAAAAGCCCCCCAGAGCATGATGGCGCTCCCTCCACTGTGCCGTGTAGAAACCCTAACCCTAACCTAAACCCTAACCCTAACCCAATATACCATAGCAGCTGCCCAAAGACATCCTAGTGCCCACTCAAAAGATGAGAAATACTGCCTGGAAAATACTCGGACCACAGTAACTGCCTTCTAGCCCTTGAACAACACTACACAACCTACACACAGCATAAGGGCTGCTGATTTACCACGTCCACGCGGTCGCAAGGGTGGCAAGCACATTCAGAGTTTCTTCAGAAACTTTACAAAGTCTAGTTCCCTGATAGCATTGACTTTTGGGCCACATGTGGCATCTAGCTGGTTCCTCTGGCTCAGATGTGATCCGGCAAAACACATGAGGGCCACATCATAACCACATTGGTTTGGCCATACCTTCAAAAATGGAGGGGATTTCTCCTCTGGGACAGTTCTGTAATTGAAGCGCTTGGCCCAGATAATACATTTTACTTTTGGGCCACACCTGATTTGTAACTGGCAAATGTGATATGGCAGAACACATGCAGGCCACATCCTAACCACTTCAGCCATACACTCTGACACCTGCCCAGGTGGCAGAGTGAAGTCAATTGCAGCACATGACCAGGACCTTATTTGCCTAATTTTTCACCTGGCTCCTCACATCTTTCAACTGGCTTGGTAAGTGAATTTTAAACCTTTTAAGTTTTGTTGAACTAATGATAATAAATGGCGATTTTATTCTCGCTAAGTTTTGGTGCCACAAAACCTAGGTCTTTGGAGGAGAAAACTATAAGATGATTAGCCAAACAGAAGTCTGTTCTTCTTTAAAACGTGTGAAGGCGGTGACTAGACACAGGCTTATGGCTGCGTTAGCATCCTCGCTAAGCCTGCTGCTTTTCAGATGAAAATGTTTGATTAAACTTTAATGATCTCTAATGTCTGATTTTGCTAAAAGCGGTCGCTAACTTTAAGCGCTACTAACATTGGCTGCTAACACAGCACCTGTGTCTATATGAAGCGATATGAAGCACGGTATCTAAATTATATTAGCAGCTAACGCAGCTCACGGGAGCTAACGCCCAGTGTAAATTAAGTGTAAATTATATTAGCTGCTAACATTGGGTGCTAACGCAGCTGAGGCGTGTCAGTGGTGATTAGCTGCTAACCTTAGTGAGTAACGAAGCCAGAGATCTATGCACGGCACCTCTGCCCGTCCACCAACATGAATATATGGTCGAGTGGCCATATTTCGCAGTTTCTATGTGCTTCTCTTAGTGCAAACATTTCACTCGCCTTTGCCCTCAAAAGTGTGTGTGCGGACCGGGAGACTGGTTTAGCGAGTAACTTAGCTCAAGTGCGGTCTTTCAAGAACTACAAATCCCACAATCCCCTGGCCGCAACGAACCAATCACAGTACTTGTCTGTAGTGATGCAACCAGTGTCACGTGAGAGGTGACGCTCCTTTGCCTGTCTTCTCCCTCTCTATGCATCTGACAAGTGACTGACTGATTCAACTGAAAGTCATACATACAGTTTATGAAATATACAAGGATACAAGGATACAAGTAAGTTTATTTGTCATTATACAACAGGTTGAATAATGAAATTAAAGTGTGGTTCCCTCTTGATTGATTAATTGATTGTATAGAAAATAAAATTATTAAACATGGAGGAGTGCAGATGGTGCATTTAGTAGTCTCACAGCCTGAGGGAAGAAGCTGCTCTGTAGTCTAGTTGTACGGCAGCGAATACTTCTGTATCTTTTGCCTGATGGCAGCAGGGTGAACAGGCTGTGGCTGGGGTGGGTGTTGTCTTTTAGGATCCTTTTGGCTCTGCGCAGGCACCTCACCTCCCCGATATCACTGATGCTTGGTAGATGGGTGCCAATGATGTTTTGGGCAGTTTTAATCACTCGTTGCAGAGTCTTCCTGTCCTGGGCCGTGCACATCCCATGCCAGTTTGTGATGTTTCCAGTCAGGAAACATATAACATATAACATATATGTTTCCAGTCAGGAAACATATAAAAACTTTTTGAAAATTTGCAGTGCATTACATTATATCAAAAGCTACAATAAGACTTTCTAATGTTCTGCATTCTGAAGGTGCTGTTAGAAGAAACCCAATGACTTCCTCAGTCTCAGACATGGCTTCATCTGGCTGGTGACAGAGATGGTGGGAGAAAAGAGAGAAAAAACTGCTAATGAAAAGAAAAGAGCTGGAGCTGACAATTAAGCTAAATTTAAACTGTTCATTTATAGTTACATATTGTTCATTTTTTTGTACTGTTCATTTTTGTTTGTACTACATTTTGTGAAATAAAACTGAAGCAAAACATGTGTGTTTCATTTTCATACATATCATGGATGGTTAAAGTGATCCATATACAGGGCAACTTAATCACTGCTCATATTGCACTAAAATTATTATTGTTATTTGGTGCCAGCAGACCTGTCATTCACTTCAAGTAATGTCACTCTGTCAACGATATGAAGGCCACATAAGGGCCATATTTAGTTTACTCCTGGTAGAAGTCTGGTTTTGTTATGGTTCAGTTAAAGCTAATACACCCTAGGGCCAGATGTGGCCCATCATTCACTTCCGAAAGTGAGCCAGGTAAAAGGTTTGGTGTAAATAAGGTTAGTTTCTGGGTAAAATCTGGCTTTTGGTCTGTCAGCCACATGTGGGCCACATAAGAGCCATTAGGCTTTACCAGAACTCAGCCATACAGGCGTGCCGTATGAGGCCCAGCTGTAAGCCATATGATCTTTTGGTGTTGGTACAGCTGTGGCAGAGGTCTGGCTATGTTATGGTTCAAACACAGCTTTCATATACCTGGGCCAGATATGGGCCGTCATTCACTTCTGTAACTGGGCCACATCTTTGCTGTTTATTTGGGCCACATCCAAGCCAAAGGAAATTTGCTATTGGGGTCATTGTGTATGTGATCGCGGAGCACAAGAGCGCACTGGTATGTGTTTATTTTTAGAAATCTAGATGATTGACATAATTAGATATGCACTACTCTTGCAAAGACAATGCAGTATAGTCATACATTTATTATAAAATTCCATGTGAAGTCACACACAACAGGTAACAGGTGAAATTATGGGGTAAGGTTGCTGTCAAAAGATTTGTGTGTGTGCAAATAAAATTTGTGCACAAATTTAAAATGTGCACATAAAATTCGTGCACATATTTAAATATGTGTGCCTATTAGTCTATAGTTGTGCATAAATAAAAATTTTGTAAATAAATAAAAAAAAATTGTAAACTCTTGTTTGAGCCAAATCAATAAAATGTGTGTTTTCTTTGTGAGAATACAACTCATAAAATTACAACTTTACAAAATTACGAATACGGATTGCAATTTCATGTGTGTGTTCTCCTCATTGTGAATACAAATCTGACAGCCGCGACATTACTGTCAAAACTACGTCACGGGGTCACAGCCGTTATGTATCGAGTGGAAGATAGCATCGATTCCATACACTGCGCATGCGTCCTCAGTGCGACCGCGCATTTACTCGAACATCTTGGCGCCAAGATGGCAGACAACATGGACGCAGCAAGAAATCAGGTAATGTTAAACAGATCTCTCTTTGCTTTGCTCTAACTAGGGATGAGCGAGTACACCACTACAGGGCTCTCAAGTTTTGAATGCAGACCAGAGTGACACCCCCCTCCCCCCCGGCCGCCCCCAATTTTGTCACTCCGCAGAGGGTTGGATGGGTTATAGAAATGGAGGTCTTTCATATTATTCATATTATCATCAGTGTGGTTGCTGTTATAATAACTACTCAGGCTTACAGAAGTATGACACCAGGCACTGACAATTTAACCAAGTAGAACATCTTTATTGATTTTTTTTTATTATTTAATGTGAGTGAGAGAGTGACTGACTGACTGACTGACCAGCTGATGGAGAGACTGAGTGGCTGACTGAGTGAGTGACCAACTGACTGAGTGACTGACTGACTGAGTGAGTGACTGAGTGACCAACTCACTGAGTGAGTGACCAAGTGACTGACTGACTGAGTGAGTGAGTTACTGACTGAGTGAGCAACTGACTGAGTGACTGACTGACTGACTGCCTGCCTGACTGAGTGAGTGAGTGACCAACTGACTGAGTGACTGACTGACTGAGTGAGTGACTGAGTGACCAACTGACTGAGTGAGTGAGTGACTGAGTGACTGACTGAGTGACCAACTCACTGAGTGAGTGACCAAGTGACTGACTGACTGAGTGAGTGAGTTACTGACTGAGTGAGCAACTGACTGAGTGACTGACTGACTGAGTGACCAACTGACTGACTGAGTGAGTGACCAAGTGACTGACTGCCTGACTGAGTGAGTGACTGATTGACCAACTGACTGAGTGAGTTACTGAATGAGCAACTGACTGAGTGACTGACTGACTGAGTGACCAACTGACTGAGTGAGTGAGTGACTGACTGACTGACTGCCTGCCTGCCTGATTGAGTGAGTGAGTGAGTGACCAACTGACTGAGTGACTGACTGAGTGAGTGACCAACTGACTGAGTGACTGACTGAGTGAGTGAGTGAGTTACTGACTGACTGAGTGACCAACTGACTGAGTGACTGCCTGACTGAGTGACCAACTGACTGAGTGAGTGAGTGAGTGACTGCCTGACTGACTGAGTGAGTGAGTGAGTGACTGAGTGACCAACTGACTGAGTGAGTGAGTGACTGTCTGACTGAGTGAGTGACTGAGTGACCAACTGACTGACTGACTGAGTGAGTGAGTTACTGACTGACTGAGTGACCAACTGAGTGAGTGAGTGACCAACTGACTGAGTGACTGACCAACTGACTGAGTGACTGACTGACTGAGTGAGTGACTGACTGACTGACTGACCAACTGACTGAGTGAGTGACTGACTGAGTGAGTGACTGAGTGACCAACTGACTGAGTGACTGACTGACTGCCTGCCTGACTGAGTGAGTGAGTGACTGACTGAGTGAGTTACTGACTGACTGAGTGAGTTACTGACTGACTGAGTGACCAACTGACTGAGTGACTGAGTTACTGACTGACTGAGTGACCAAGTGACTGACTGACTGAGTGAGTGAGTGAGTGAGTGACCAACTGACTGAGTGACTGCCTGACTGAGTTACTGACTGACTGAGTGACCAAGTGACTGACTGCCTGACTGAGTGAGTGAGTGACCAACTGACTGACTGAGTGAGTGAGTTACTGACTGACTGAGTGACCAAGTGACTGACTGAGTGACTGCCTGACTGAGTGACCAACTGACTGACTGACTGACTGAGTGAGTGAGTGACTGACTGAGTGACCAACTGACTGAGTGAGCGAGTTACTGAGTGACCAACTCACTGACTGAGTGACTGACTGACTGAGTGACCAACTGACTGAGTGACCAACTGACTGAGTGACTGACTGACTGAGTGAGCGAGTTACTGACTGAGTGACCAAGTGACTGAGTGAGTGAGTGAGTGAGTGAGTGAGTGAGTGAGTGAGTGAGTGACTGACTGACTATCTATGACTTGTGTCGTTTGTTATAAGTGTCTGTGGCCTTTTTGGACTCAGTAATCATCTGTGTTGTTGGCTCCCACTTAAAACAGTTCGGCTCAAGTCCTGCCATTTTCAAGGTCATGATGGAGGCCAATGTCCCGTCCAGAGACAAGCTATTCCGGGTTGATGTTTTGTTGAGACCCACCATCGAAAATACCCTCTCAGCATCCGCATTTGAGTGAGGAAGAACTAAGATTAAGGTTGCAATCTTTGCAAGCCTCCCAAATTGGTTCAAGCCAGTCACCTTTGAAAAAAGGAACCAAGGGCCTTTATTACTTAAATGTTTTCCTTTTATATTAAAAATGAGCAAGTTGTGTTGTGTGCAAAATATTTCTTACTTTGTTCTTTTTTGAGGTCATCATTCCCCAAAACTCCTCAACGTCAAATGATGTTGGGTCCTGGGGCATGGCAATGTCCATTAGCTGGTAGTCCATAAGCTCCTCAGCTATTTGGTCCTGTTCCTTGGGATCATTAAAAGGAAGGAGTTCCTGATATCTTAAAAAGAGCACAATGTGTACAAGACTGATTAGAATGCAATGAGAGACAGATTTCTTTTGTGATCATGATAATCATCTTTTTAAACCTAAAAAGATACAGTCAGTATGTGAAAACCCTTGCCTGTCTACAAAGTAGAGGACATCTTCAACCCCACACTCAGCCCTCATTTGCACATCAACAAATCTGGCATGCTTCAGGAGAGCATCTTCCAAAGGGAGTTTATCTATGGCATACTCCACAGCTCTGACCAGGAAGGCCAGTGCTGCCTGTTGGAATTGTTGAGCCTTCTGTGTTGTGACCTCTCCAGCCTCAAGGAGCCTGTTGAGTGTAGCTCTGGTGATGAATCCCACATTGAGTTTTTCTCCTATCAGAGAGACAGTAGACATACAGTAGAGAAAGGTAGTCAAATACATGCATCTTACAGGATATCTTTGGGTTTAATACATACTTTTTAAAATATTTTATCCATTTTCCATCATCAGAAAGATCACTTAATCCATAGAAAAAAATTTATTTGTTGTCAATAAGCCTACAGGTTTATCTCCCTATGTGACTTCAAAGCATTACCTGGCAGTTGGTGCAGTGGGTCCTTGTAGGGGATGTCATGGACTTCTCCTCGCAGTGCTGCTGGTTTCAGGAACCTCGAACAGAGTTTCTTCACAAATTTCGTCATCTGCAAAATTTAATGTCATAAAAGTTTCCAATGCATGATTGATCATGCATTGGTGCATGATGCATGATAGATAATTAAGTTATTTTTTCACTCTGCAAAAGTCATTTATCAAGGGAGGCATATAGTGCACAGAATCAACAAATGACAAAATAACACAACCTATATCTCAAAGGAGTGCTGCACATAAGAAAGGAGACACAAAAATAGCCAAACATAGCCCACCAACCCTCCCATTTACCTCTTCATACAGCTGGAATATAGATGCCTTTTCTCTCTGGAGAAGGAGGTTCAGTGCAGAGAACACTGGCAATGTGGCCTGAAAGAACAGGAGGTAGACTTCCGTCAGGGGATCGGAAAACGCCTCCACTAGCCTTCTGAACCTTGGTTGTTTCTCATCTGCAAATAGACAATTTGTTAGTATTGGGTGTCTCATTTAACTATCCTGAACTAGTGTCAATATAATGAGTGACTTACTTAAGGATTTGAAGTAGCTGGTGAGTGGGCCATATTGCTTCAGAATGCGGGTGATGCACATCTCCAAACTCAGCCACCTCACAGAAATGTGCAGTAGCATTTCCATGTACTCACTGCCATGGAGTTCACAAAATTCTGATAAAATATGCAAGAAAAACAAAGTTAACTCATTTTTTCTTCAGTTTTGGTGTACAACACTGTAGCTAAATGAATTACAAACCTTTCAAGTAACCTTTACGGTTCGTGCTGCCCTTAAACCAATATCCAATGTCAACCACAAGGTCCTCAGTGTCAAATCCAGATATCTGCAGAACATGATATGAGTGCAAGGATGTCATTTTACAGCAAATTAATTATTTCACCTTACATTAACAGATAATTAATATAAAAGCAAACATGTTGAAACTTACTTCCAAAAACCTCTCCCCTGCATGTTTGGCAGTGTTATGGATTATATGGCAGGGGCATCCATGAATGTAAATTTTGGGGTTTTCCTGAAGCATTTTTGCCGCAATTGAATTTTTGGCACCAATGTTAACAGGGGCATTATCAACTGACAAGCCAATGCAGTTTTTCCAAGGAATGTTATTCTCCATCAGTACATCGTGGATTTTTTTATATATGACATCAGCTGTGCCACATCTATTTCCACTTGTAGTGCACATGTCCAGGAATCTGTGCACAACTTTGGTGGTGTCAAATACCCTGACAGTTAAGGGGTTCATCTTCTCAAGTCCTGTAATGATATGGTAAATAACTAATTTTGCATGCATACACTGGATGTGTATTATTTCAGTGTGACTTAAACATGAGGAAATAGAAACAGGCAATTTAGCTGTCAAACGTATAGCCTACCTGTGTCATTTGAACCATCTATGACCAGTGTAAAGGGATTTTCCCTCATCTTCATCACCAGCTCGTTCTTATAGTGTGGTGCCACTGCTTCATTAATGATGCAGGTAGTTTTTGTGCTAGCACTCTTGAAATTTTGAGCTGTGGGAGAGTCTTTGAAACATTCCCTGTACAAGGGGCTGAAATGGTCAGCCACAGCAAACGGCACATTGTGTTGAACCATTGCTACGGCAACTTTCACTTCAGCTCTCCTTGTCTGCAACAGAAACAAATGAAAAAAGATTTAGCTCTGCTGACTACACATTTGAATGTCTACATGTCTACAATTTTAGTAACAACAAAAATACATTACAGAGCAGTATTCTGTCCATGTCATGGATGAATGTCTCATATATCATATGCCACAAACATAGAATTAGTTGTACTATTTTGTATAAATGGTATTCATGAACATTGTAACCTTTTGGATGTAATGTGCTATGTACCTTGACCTCTTGGACACTCATTTCTGCAGTCACTGGCACGTAAAAGTTTTTGACTGTGCTGGCTGACTTCAGTGACTGCTGTTTGGCCTTGTGCCCCTTACTTTCTATGTGCCTGGTCACATCTCGCACACCTTGATGGGCACAGGAGTTCTCTTGGCGGCAGATGGAGCACCAATAATAGAAGCTGGTGCTTCCTACAGTAATAAACGGCCATTTACAGGTCCATTCTTTATTAAAAGAGCTCTTGTAGGTGGCTGCTCCTGGTACTTTTCTTTTGTTTGTTTTGATGGTCTCTTCTGACTCCATAGCCATCTCGGACGTCTCTTCCACCTGTGCTGTCTCTGTCTCTTCCACCTGCACTGTATGTTCCTCTTCCTCCTGTGCTGTCTCTTTCTCTTCCACCTGCACTGTATGTTCCTCTTCCTCCTGTGCTGTCTCTTTCTCTTCCACCTGCACTGTATGTTCCTCTTCCTCCTGCGCTGTCTCTTTCTCTTCCACCTGCACTGTATGTTCCTCTTCCTCCTGTGCTGTCTCTTTCTCTTCCACCTGCACTGTATGTTCCTCTTCCTCCTGCGCTGTCTCTTTCTCTTCCACCTGCACTGTATGTTCCTCTTCCTCCTGTGCTGTCTCTTTCTCTTCCACCTGCACTGTCTCTTTCTCCTGCACTGTCTCCTCCTGTTCCACCTGCACTGTCTCCTCTAACCTGGGCTTTTTAGGGGGCTTTCCTCTCATGGCAAATGAGAGGATGCTTGACTGCTTTGCCTTTTTACCTAACATCTTTGAAAGACATATGCAATGATTAATGCATCCATGGCCAGGATTATGATCATAAAATATGACATGATTTTAAAAGTGACCTATGAAAACAGCTGTGTTAATTTTGTAAACGACGATGTTTACTAAACGTAAACACTATTACTGTGTCTCAAATTGCGCACTTCTCACACTCACGGCACCACTGACCGGAAGTAGCTAGCCAAAAAAGCTGACTTCACTTGTCGTTTTACGACTGCTAATATGTCACTTTATTAAGTTTTAATTTTTTTTCAGGCGAGAAAGTAACCACGTAGATTCCAAATGTTTGGTCAGTTTGTCCAAGTAACGTCTGTTTTGAAAATTGCTTTGACGTTTTCGGATAACTCTCAAGCTAGCGATTGTGCAAAGTACAGCCACATCCGGTTATTTACAAAAATAAAACTCTAATACCTTAGAAGCAGTGGTGATGCTTTTATTTTGAAGATAGGATGTATACACGTCTACTTCCGGATAACTTTACCACCGAAAACCAAAGCCGGCTGCGGCACTGGTAGGCATCAGGCGGGCCGACGACGGCACCAGCCGCTACCGCGTCAGGTCTGCCTGACAGGTGAGCAGCCGGTGCCGCGGTCGGTCCGCCTGATGCCGACTGTCGGCCACAGCACCAGGGGGTAGCGGTTACTGCCGCAGACGAAACATTCTTCAATAACAAATGATAAATTTAAGAATGATCAAAATCAGTAATCAATAGAGCTATTGTCGCGGGCGACGGTATTCGGCGGTAAATCTCCGTTCGGAATTAGAGAGGAGGAGAAGTAGAAGCTGTGGCGATAAGTGCACAACGGGAAGCGCGCCACCCTTCACTTTCGAAATTCGCGCCCTGTGCCAGTAATGGCCCTTTTACTCACCTCGACACGGTTTAGGTGATTTTCCATTACAATTGAGTAGCACCTCGCCGTGGCTGAGCGTACTTACAGACAGTGCACTGACGGAAGTGTGCGATTTGAGATACATCGTATTTCAGCAGCAGGTATACTAGCTCAGCACTAAGCAGCAGAACGCAGTTTCTATTTAACTAGCAGCTAGCTACCGTTGGTCAGCCGTTAACATAACAAACCCGCTGTCTGTCACAGTGAAACCATTTTTATTTATTGACTACCGTCATTCAAACAACCTAAGATGGTTCGCTGATGTGTGTGAATAGAATATTTATGACTTACTCTGGTCGCATACTCCGGTGGTCTCTCTCTGTGATGCAGCTCGTATCCAGTCGCAATTTCCAAAGAAAATAAAACTTCCAGGGGGAACGGTTGTAGCAGAATTGCTTTTTTCATTGGTTGTTGCGTTAAGATTTACCCAGATACAGCAGTGTTTCTGTTTCTGATTGGCTACACCATAGCCAATCAAACAACTTTCTTTTTTTGACTGACAGCACTGACACAGGCGCTCAATTTTTTTTTTTCAGCGTGAGAAATACAATGTGTGGCGGGAGTGCGTGACAAAAGACCCAAAAGAGTGACTGTCACGCTCAATGCGTGACACTTGAGAGCCCTGCAGCTTGACCGCTTGGAGCTGGCTCCGCATAACAGAGAACAGATAAAACAGGAGCCAGATGTACTTTTCTATCTTGTTAGTTACGTCTGTTGCATTAGATACACGCCCAGTCAACATCCACACACACTAGCGTAACGCATTCTAGTAACTGGCCAATTATACTCGGTTGCATGTAAGTCCAACCTCTGTACGGGGCAGGCCCAGCCCAAGAAGATAAATGTGTATCATTTCCTAATATCAGGGCTGATTCTGACAAAGGTCCTGCGACAGCTCTGTCAGAATGAGCCCAGCGCTGCCTTACTTTATCTGTGACCATAATAAATATTTCATCTGAGAACTGAAGACTGACTCCAGTTTGTTCTTTGGCTTTCAACAAAAGAATCGGGTGCTAACACATGTTATGGGTTTTTACGGTGTTTTTGTTAGAACCAAGCAAGAGCACAGCTGATACTACTGTCTACATCCAGTTAACGTTACCTGTTTACATCCTGTTTTTACCTGTCCTTACCAATACTGGTTGTGAAACTGTTAATGGTTATGTTCTTCGTGGTTAAAGAGGCCTCATTCATCTCCATCTCTTAGAGTGCACAACCTGTCTACACTGCAGTTTATTATTACTGTGCACGTGCTACTACAGTGCTATATTTTTACCCTTGTATTCTATTTTATTAATATTTAACTTCTACACTATTTTATATCTGAGATCCTTATTTTTACTTTTACTTGCATCTTATTTTCTATATGTACTGCGGGGAGAGGAAGTACGGCGCACACACACAGGACTTCGGATTGTGGCTGGGACCCATGGTTTTATTAGCACAAAAGAATCGACAGCTCCACATCTGTTGTTGGTCCTTACAAAGCAGTGAAAATAAACATTGACTTTTCTTAGAAGATATTCCAACAAATTAACTGAATGGCCGTTTTTATGCCAAACTATTTTAACATGATGCAGGGAGCCGTTTACAATGCTTACCTTGCAAAGCATATGAAAATAAACATTGAAACAAAACAATGCCAGTACAACAAGGAAACTACGGTGTCCTGTGAGGGACAAACTGCATCCAAATTTTTAACTATGGTGCCCTGTAAGGGACAAACCATAGCACTTTCTGGATTGTAAAGGGAATACTCAGCGCAATAGCGACACCTTGTGACATTTCAGTAACTACCTTACATATACATATTAGAGGCAGCCTGAGATTTAAGATTTCCATTGCCAATGACTGTTTCACCGTAATTGTTGTGCACAACTAATAGAGAACTAAAGTAACGTTAATGATGATCAATATCTCTCTCTCTCTTTTTTTAAGTTTTAAAATTTCCCAGTTTGGGATCAATAAAGTATATCTATCTATCTATCTATCTATGTATCTATCTATCTATCTGTCTATCTATCTATCTATCTATCTATCTATCTATCTATCTATCTAAAGGCGTAAAAACTTCACACCAAACTGCAACTCTAGGTTGTGCAGTTGGCATTTCCCATATGGAAAAGCTGCTGGGCCGTCACGATTTGCATGGAATGAAGGGAAGACTTTCCAGTTCCCTGACCACCTCAGCCTGCCCCTAAACGGAGGAAAGAAATGGTTCCTACCTGTGCATATATTTTTTGATGCGTTCCCATTGAACTCTGTGTCCATCTGCTTGCAGGCAACCTTTTACCATTCTGTATCCCGCATTTGGTAGTCTGTTTTTAACTGACAACACAGCAGTGTCAAGCTCATACCTTAATCAGGATCGGTGCATGTTCACATGACTCACGCGCAACCGGAATATTGTGGATATTCCGAATAATACAGGAATATGGTGTGCATGTAAACATGCTCATTGTCAATTAAAAGACGATTCCTTATTTTACAGGATTGGTGGCCACCCTAGATATACTCAACTGTCAGTCCATTTATTTGGAAAACAAACTACATTTCTCACATTCTAAACATGAAACCCTATGAATAGCAGATTAAATTTATAAGAAGTTTTATATGAAAATGTGTTAGGAATAATAATCTTATGATTGATCTGATGTTTACAGGAATCACTGCTGACACAGTTAATGAGACGCCTTTCAACAAGAATAAGTGACATTGTTGGCCAGCCACATTTGGATATGGACGATCTCCAGTATGTTGTCAATCAGGAGGTGTTTATTTGGACATCTGCATCGACTGTTCTTCCTGTACCGACAGATGCTGTGGAGTGTCTTATGAGTCTTCAAAGACAAATTGAAGCAGTCCTTTCTCCAGAGAACCCCTCTGCACTTGTTACAGAAGTGAGCAGTGGAGGGGGGCGACCCAGATTACAGGTTTCCGAAGACTTGCTGGCCCATCTGATTGACATGCCCCTTCCAGTGTCCTGTATAGCACACCTGCTGGGAGTCAGTCAGTCTGCTATCTTCAGACGCATGCGTGAACTTGGATTGTCAACAAGAGCTTGGGTGCATTGTGCGAAGGACATACTCTGTACAGCATCCTTTGTCTTTAGTACATGTGGACACCAATCACAAGCTGGGGCCTATTTCACAAAACCTAGATTAGGCTTTAAACCTGGATTAATGGGTTTCATGAAAGGTGGATTATCATGCGAGATTAACCTGGCCAGTAAACCTGGCTATAATGAGCCTGAACTCGGTTTCATGAAAGTAATCCCACCTTAATTACCATGGAAACTTAGCCTAAGCCTTAGCCTGCTCTGGACCAGGCTAGCAGTCAAGCTTAAATTAATCCAGCGCCCTGTTGTTCAACTTTGTGAAATTACTATTAGTCAGTGACTCCAATTGTAAACCAATGACTTTGTTAATTCCAACACCTGTTAGTATATGGACTAATTTCAAATTATGCTACATTCAAATAAAATGAAAATAAAAGCATTAAGATATAATCAATTTAATTATATTACTCTAATAGTGTGTGACCATGAATCATAGTTGTTTCACAGTGGCTCATGTGATATAATCATTATCACTCTCAGTCTCTCATAATTATGGAAATACACATTTAATTGGTATTGCCATGCAATCGGGACATTGCACGGCACTGCAGATAGATAGAGTGATAGATAGAGCGCATGTAATAGGCCTATAGCATTGGAGATTAGTAGGTTGACAACTGCTTAGCCTATATATTTATGGACTAAATAATAATAATATAAATAGGCTAATACGGTATATATATTTTTGGACGACTTATGCATTAAGTTTGTCGCCAACACTTTGCCACGCTTTCTCCCTTGCTTTAATTGCCTTTACGTTTTTTTTTTGTTTGTTTTTTTTTCGCTTTTATTAGATCAAAGTCAAGTCAAGTACATGAATTATAAAGGCAACACACATTTTTCAGTAGAGACGTTGCTGTAAATACACTTAAGTATAAAAATAACAAAAAAGAAATTACAATGATTTACAGTGAACAACAAATAACAATGTGGAGAAAGGAACGAAAGAAACAAAAAATTTCAGGGTCTGTAAATGTGAGATGTCTAAGTAATTTCTGATTTGTGATTTTTGAGTTTTAAACAGTAGTTAAATGTGATTTAATTTTTTTAAAAAAATAAAAGTTTATGCATAAAGATTATGTTGTAGTTTTTTTTATTTATTAAGAAGGTATAAGATAAACAACTGTGGCATTTTTCCATCGTACATAAATCAAAGATATAGGGGAAAAAGGCAAGGAAATATAAAATCAATGTTAGTGCAGAATCCCAAAGTACTTCAGTAAAAGGCAAGAGCAGATTAAAGCAGATAGCAAATAGGTAGGCTACAACGAAAATAAAATGAAAAATAAAATGAATGAATAAATAAATAAATATATAAATAAGTGAATATAGATTTCATTGCCTTTACGGTTAATAACATAGACATAATATACGTAGACGCCTCATAGGCTGCCGCTGCCTATTGGAGCTGACGTAGCAGCGTGGCCGCCATCTTGGATGGGTCCCTAATGCGCTCCCAGTGCATTTATTTCTACTGCAGAAGGTGTTTCCCCAACTTTAATAATCCATAACTCCCCGAATTTTTACCCGATTTTCCCACGGCTTGGTTTGTTACAAACAGCAGAGTTTCAGTTATGATACAGGATGCTGTAACACATTAAAAATATGTACTTTCATGCTGAAAGACTTTATATTATAACAAAAACATATGGTATGGCATATAGATAAATGTATAAATGAATTAATTTCATAATTTAAAAAAGAAACAAGTTTGATTGTTCATTTGAATTTATTTCTCTCTCTTTCTCTCACTCTCTCTCACTCACACACACAGAGGACATCACTGACAGTCTGACCCGTCCTGCTCACTACAGAGCTTTGACAACTCGGTCACAACAAAACCCTCCCGTCTTATAGCAACTTCCCACTGCCTCCTCAAGCCTGTATCACTGGGAAACCTTTAAAAAGAAAAAGAAAAATAAACAGCAAGAGTCAAAGAGAGAGAGAGAGAGTACCAGTTCCTGCTGTAATAACGTTACATGTAAGTAACGGTGATATAATATTATAAATGGTAAAATAACCAAAATTATTGTTCAGTCTTACTTCTGAAAGGTAATCCCACGCGATCTGGTTTAAATCCTGTGCCGGTTATTGCAATCATAAGCTGCACAAAATACCAGCATTTTTGCTCGCTCTCCATTGACTCTGGTTGACTCTGGTGCTAGCCTAGAGTGAAGAGACCCATCCAATATGGCGACTACGCTGCTCACGTTCCAGCACGTCATGAGGCGTCTACGTATATTATGTCTATGGTTAATAACCTCCTTTACTTCCTCATATGCTTGTATTAGGCGTTGAGTCTCATCCAGACTGAATGACGCAGCCCTCTGCTTCGCTCTGATTGGTCACGTTCAAGGAATCTACGATCGACTGGCATGGTCTTTTGAAGGGAGGCGTGATCGCGCACCAGCCTGGCTTTCACAATCCAGACTCGCTAAAGTCGCTCCTTCTCAGCCTGACTTGGCTTTAGTGGAACGGAATAAACCAGGCTGTGCGGGGCAGGCTTTAGCAAGCCTGGATTTGACTTGTATCCTGTCTTATTTAATCCACCTTTCATGAAATAGGCCCCTGATAAGGTAACTTTTTTTTGTTTGTTTGTTTTTGGTGAATATTAGTTTAATTGAAAATGAATAGAGAAAGTTATAAATAACATTTATCTTTCTAGGTACAACATTGTTCTATTTGGGGCAATAGATGGATTCTCCAGAAAGGTTTGTCAGCATTTACTGAAATAACTTGTATGCTATTATTTATGGTGTTATTTTGGACATGGGGTGGTGGGGTACTGTTGTGTCTCATTGTGTGTTGCAGATCATGTACCTGGAGCCAGCAACAAACAACAGATCCAACACGGGTCTCACATTTTTTCTGAAGGCAGTGGAAAATTATGGTTGGCCTTCAAGGTAGTTAGTGATGCCATTTTCTTTTAATGTTTATGTAGCCCTCCCGCTCAACTCTAATTTGTTGAAGAGTTATCCTGTACTGCCCCTGTACACCTAATAACCCCTGCATGGGAGGCGAGTTGAAGGGAGTCTACAAAAAAATATAAACCTTAGTATATTTACCTTAACTAGAGCATATGACTCTGCCTAGGGTGCAGAGAGGCCTGAGGCCTGTGCCATAAAGCTGGATTTCGGCTTAGTGAGCTAACTTCAGGCTTAACCCTGGCTTTTCTGTACCATAAAGGTGGCTTACTTTTTAATCGGGCTACGTTGCCGTGGTAACGTATGCTGAACACCTAACCTGCTCCGGAGCAGGTTAAGTTCAGGATAAGAGCTCAGTAGGTAGAAAAGCCCCACCTACTGACCAATCAGCTCTCTTGGAAAATGGCCTGCCCATTTTCCCTTTCTTCTTCTTTTATAAAATTAAAATTAATACATTTTACAATTCTTCTTGTATTTTTTTTTTTTTTTTTTTGTTACTCATGACTGCACTGTCCAACCAAAAATTGATCTTGTAGACTGATGTAGCCTAATGATTTTATTTTTTTTTTTAATGTTTATGAAAATAAATTAGGGGAATTTAATTCAGAGGGTTAAATAAAAGTCTGAAAAAATACACACCAGCCTCGGGGCTCCTTTAGGTTTCCATTAGTTTGCTCATATTTAGTATTTAGGGAGTCTGCCCTGAAAAGTCCACATGAGAGTTGGTGCCAAATGTTTTATTGTCTTTAAGTGACAGTGAAATAATATTTTAGCCAGCAGAATAAACACGAGGCGTCAGATGGTTTATAAAATGAAATATCAAAATCAGTTGAATCAAAGTGACGATTCTGACGAAAGTCAAACTGAAGGCAGCGGTCCAGCGAGGGTCGCCCCTCACTGTTAGCGAGGGCCAGTTCCTCTGTGTATGGCTGAATGGGAGACACATTCATTTATTGAACACACACGTTACTGTAGTCAGTTCTACTCGTGCCGTCATGGTGGGGAAGTCAGATTATAATCCCACTAATTTACGCATTGACATGGGTAAATTAGTGGGATTATAACGGCTTTATGGTGCTGAAAATCCGGAGTGCTGATGTCTGGTTAAGTGAAGCCAGATAAGTTAGAGAAAGCCCGACTATGTTAATCCAGCTTTGTGGTACAGGCCTCTGGTTAGCTGATATCATAGCTATATTGTTTGTGAGCTTATACACTCCCATGCATTCACTTACCACATCATAGCCCAACATTAACCACATTATTCAGACACATTTCAGCTCAAGATATACTTTGCAACACATGAAATATTTAACACACACACACACACACACACACACACACACAAATGTGAGCATTCGCCCTTAAAAAAAAAAAATAATAATAATAATAATAATACCCGGGGTTTTCAAAACCTAGTTATGGTACCATGTTGTTGGCGCGCATGTTGGAGCTCATTAGAATCCATAAGGAACGTGTATTATCAGTCCTCACTGATCCTTGGAAATTCAGAAATGGTTTGCAGCAGCCAAACCTTCCATTCAGTGGCAAAAGATGACATGAGATGGAGAACCGGATCCTGGAGACACGTCCGTGTGCACAGCAGGTTTCCTGGCACAGCGTGAAGTCCTGAGCACCCTCTACAGCAGTGGTTCTCAACCTTTTTCGGGCCAGCGCCCCCCTGTACATCATCCAGGTTGCTTACTGCCCCCCATTAAATATCATGTAGTTTGGTCATCTTTCCTTAATATTAATGTTGATTATTATCTTGTTTTGTAGCTATAATTGGTATTCTTTTTGACAAAAAAAAAAAAAAAAAAAAAAAAAAAAAAAACCTGCACCCTGATTGTTAGGTAAAATTGCCAATTTTACCTAACAATCTTAATTGAGGTGTCGCTTAATTACTATCCACAGCCAATCAGAAACTGTGGATTTAACAGCAGCCAATAAGAATTATGGGGAAAAAAGGGTTTATTTCAGAACGGAGAACAAGAACAGCATTACAACAGTTACTAGACTAGAACAGGCAATGACAGCCCAATTTTAATTTGTGGAAAAAGCTAAAGAAAAAACAGCCAAATTTTGTGAGCCCTAATAGAGGGTTTTCTTGATGCCTCATCATGACGCGCCATGGCACCGTTAGTGAGAGCCCTGCGCTTGGTGGTTATAGGTTATGGCATTGAATGACACAGTAAGTAGTAAGGACCTGCGGAGCCTGCTCTTATAACAGAGAGGTGAATCCGCGGTACCGGCCCACCATGGCTAAGACATCATCAGTAACGCAAGCGCGGCTGTTGGTGATGGGGACGGTCCTCCCTTACAAGTATGCATCCACTGCATTAAATATTGACTGACCCCGGGTGTCGGTTACCAAATACCTGGCAAATAAAAATTCTTCAGCCATCTCCTGAGTGTTGAGATTTTTATAGCGGACATGCGCCAAAAGCAGAGCGCAAAAGTGCCGGATTCACTTAAGAAGTGGGGGCCAAAAAGTGCCGTGTTGTGTGTTCAGCTCATTCACAGTGCCTCTATTCCGTGCACCTCATCCATGCCCCTATATTGCAACACTTACGGTATAAAAAAGAAAAAGACGTTTGGCTCGTCCCTGTTAACTCAGACACACATGCCCCAAATCCATCACCAAGATTGAGGTGTCTTTAAAATTAATGCTTTGGACTTGTCACACACACACACACACACACACACACACACACGTGTACTGTGAGTGTTCTGATGGAAACTCCCCCCCCCACACACTATGTAGGGTCAGGCCCGATGAAGGACCTGTCTGACACTGTACATATGTTTTGTGTACATTATGTGTTCCTTCCTCGGCTGGCAGATGCTCTTCACACCTTTACTGGAGGGTGGGACAGTCATCCCTTGAAGTCTGAAGTCTGATTCAAGTACTTGTCCTTTTTTTCCGTTTTGTTTAAAATTAATGACATAACCTGGAGTTGTATGGAACTGACTGGGAGACATTTGATGGCGTCAGTGAAGAACGCTTTGGAGTTCAAGTCCCAGAAAATGCGTGCCCTCTGTCTCCAGCTGCTATGGAAGCTGTGAAGTCCATCATCAATCCTCTTGCACCATCTGAATCATTTGGTAGAGACTTGTACGTATCAATAGTTCAGTGCATTGAAAGGCTGAGCAACATGTCACAGTAATTGTAACAAAAATGTGAGATATTGCTGTATCCCACATTGCTAGCAAACAAAAAATACATGTACATTTGTTTCAAAATGTGGCATTACAAATGATTACTTTACTTACTTGCCATCTCTCTGCCTTCTGTTGTGTGTAATGTGTCTGCAGAGTTGTTCATCTGGGGTATGATTAAATGCTATTTGTGCATCTAACCAATACATGTGGTTGACTCCATTACATTTCCAGTAATATTAAGGGATTTTTTTTACATTAACACAGGGTGTCTACAGATCCTTTAAAATCTGAAATACAATTTTACAAAAAAAAAGGCCTCAAAATTGTCAAATTTTAATTATGTAATACTACAATGCAATGTGAATTCATTAATAGCAAAAATGGGATATAGATCAACTGTCAAATCGTTGGTTAAAATTAACTGTTGACACCCTGCAATACTTAAAATGATGTTTTTTTTGACTTAACATATATGCTCTTTAAATTTTTTAATTGTTTACTGCTTTCACTGTGATGGTGATAAATGACTGAAAGGGCTCCACAGCACTCTTTATAAAATTTATTAAAGAGATTTGATAACAGTTACCTTTTGTTAACAGAACCAGCTGCTGAACAACATTTAAAAGTTGATTGCTTTGGAAAGCATTTCTTAAGTGCTAGAACCATGGATGTTTACAGGCCATTCATTTTAAAAGTAAACAGTAAAACACAAACATCAGAAAGTCTTAGCTGCACTGTAACTCCATCAAGAAAAGCCTAAGAGCTCACACTCTAAAAAAGGATTGCCCGTGGGATAGAGCTGTTTTCATCATGTCTCTGAATTCACTGAATGTTGTCACATGAGCAATTGGAAATGTTATTGTGCGACTACATGCACTTACAGTTGGGAAACAAATGGTATGACTTTCGTCACAATCATGGTAGAAATTCACAGATATGATGAAGTCCTTCCTCTCGCTTGGCAGAACGGGCTTATGCGCTTGTCCTGTAATCCACTGCATGATCCTGCCCACAGTCAGGTGCTGTGGAAGCTCACTTTCTTGATCACTCTGCCCATCTTGTTCTTAAATAAATGATAAATGTTAGTTTATTTATTTTTTTAGTTCACACTAACAGACCAGTAACTGTGTTCATACTTCTTCAGCTATGATTTTCAAAGACTTCTCCATGACTTCTCCACACCTTTAACTAAAATTCCAAGACCAAAAGACATCACTTTATCTGGGACCACTGAAAACCACTGAAAATTATGTTTTTACTAGAGATGTAACAATATCAAAAACTTGCGATACAATAATACAGTGATGAAACTTACACAATACAATATTTATCATGGTATTAAAAACAAAGAAAAACACTGCTTGAAAAAATGGTTTTCCTTTCAACCACGGATGTTAATGATTCATCATTAATTACTTAACCACCATTAAGACCAGTTTAGACCTAATGTAGCTTATTTAGTAATTAGATTTGATTAGACTTCATTGGCTTTAGTTCCATTTCCAAAAATTATCAGAAAATAATATTTTCCAGAACTTTTCCAGGGCCTAGAAATGCATGCATGCATTTAAATTAAATTCAGTTCAAATCAATGACTTTTCCAGGTTTTTCATGACTGTATGAACCCTGAACTGTGTATGAGCTCAAACATACCACAATCCTCAGTTTCTTGCAGGAAGTCTTGGAGAAAGTTCATGATGTTTACTTCTCTGCTGTACTTCACAGAGCCCTTCTCACTGAAATCTGGCTGGCACTTTTCCAGGATGAAAGCTGCATCCACCTACAAAAAAAAGCATAAAGCATGCAGATTTACAACATTGTATTTCTAGCACTAAACAAAAATTTAATAGGGGCAACCTGACAAAGACAAAAGTATATACCCTATCATCTTCCCCTGGTACAAACAGTGGCAGACAAAGGTCCAGGTGTGTCTTCAAAACCTCCAGAACACCATAAAGCTGCAGGCCTTTTCTCAGCTGGTCAAGCATGGGGACAACTCTCAGCCCTGAAACACAATAAGTTTATAAGTAATGTAGATGTAGTTTTGCCAAAATAATAATAATAACAAAGAAAACAATAAACAAGTTATAGCTGCTGTGCAGCAATGGGTCGGGTCCGGGAAGTTTTAAGCAATTCTAAGCAACAAGCAGAAGAATATGAACTTAAACTGAACTGAATGACACACCTGATAAGAAAGGGGCAGGACAAAGGCCTGGAGGGGACAGATGATTGGCCAAGACACAACAAAGACATGCAACACGGGGGCGGGGCTAATGAGGCAATGCAGGGCAGGTGTGAGGAAAAACAAGCTGACAAGACTATGGAGGAACAACAGGGACAAAATGAACACAGCAGACTAAAATACAATAAACATTATAGCTGCTGCGCAGCAATGGTCGGGGCCAGGCAAGTTTAGGCAATTCTGAGCAACAAGTAGAGAATAGGAAGATGAAAAGAAAGGTGGCATTCTTATGTGCATTTTGTATCAGCTGAGGCTTGAACTCACAGTTTCTGGCATGCAGGACAACACTCTATCTCACTGAGCTAATTGACAACTGTCAATTCATGTGAGGCTTCACAAATTGACTAAGCCAGTCACATGACAGCAGCTGCCTATGCATGGAAAGACAGATTTCAAACCACTGTAAAATAAATAAATAAGTCATGAAGACAAAAATCTGACAATGATGATCTGGCATGGGACTGGACCTTTCTGTAAAGTTTGGTGAATTTTCGCACGTGGGAATGTTGTACAAGCTGAGGCTTGAACTCACAATCTTTGACACCGAGGCCTGCCCTCTATCTCACTGAGCTAAAACTTCACATGCAGCTTCACAAACTGACTGAGCCAATCACTGACATGCAGGACAGCAGCCAGCCATGCATGGAAAGGCAGATTTTAAACAGCTGTCAAAAATTCAGTTATTAAGACAAAAACCTGAAAATACACATATTGCATCTGGACAGCGTGGAGATGTTGATCATTTGTTTTTAACAATGACTGATTTGCTCCATAAGTGAAAAACTGATGTTTAAAAATGCCATTTTTGCATTGACTCCAAGGGCCCTATCTTGTGCCACCCGCTATCCGCTGCCACTACCCGCTACCCGCAAATTGCGGATTTAGGAGCTTCCGCTATCCCTAAACGTATCTTGCGCCACCCGCTACCCGCTATCCTTATGCCGACTCCGTCATTTGCGCCTGGAGGTGTGTTCGTGGGCGTGTTTCATGCGCTATCCCTAAGGTTGCTATCTTGCACACACACTTTAGGGATAGCGGATAGCGGGTGGTCAGGACCACCTGCTATCCGCTATCCGCTATCCCTAAAGTTTGGGCTGTTAGGAGAGCACGCCCAGGCGGCTTCAATGCGCGCCCCGACGGAGCCTCACCACGCACACGGTCGGACTGATACCGGGACGCCGCCGGAATGGACTGAGTATATTACTCATATAGACTGTTTAGAGGAAAGACTGTTTTAGTTGGACACTTACGCCAGCACGTTTTATTGTTTTATCATAAGCCAGCAGCTGTGCTATATTTTTATTTTTAATATTTTATTTGCCCAATCTACCTTGTCAATAAATTAGTTTACACATAGTTCCACCTCTGCCTCTTGTGTGTGTGTGGTGTGACCCGGGGATTTAACTCAATCAGTACAACCTTGTGACACGTCCACTTGGACACATGTGGCTCCACCTCCCGAATTAACTCGCCTATAATATAATATATCATATGTATATAAAGCCAACTTGCTTTAGCCTCAGTAGAACCCCTGAGAAAATCTACCTCCCTCTCTCCATCGCGGGTTTAGGATTTAGGATTTAGGATAGCGCATCCTGCCCTTAAAGGCAATGGCACCTGGCACACTGATTGGTTTAACTGGCATAACGCCCAAAACACGCCTATTCATAATATATCGGGTAGCGGAGGTGTTTTGCGGATAGCGGGAGGTGCACAAGATAGCAACTTTTACGGGGGAACGCCTCTTCCTAAATCCTAAATCCGCAAATAACGGGTTTAGGGAGTCTGGCACAAGATAGGGCCCCAATTGTTCACATGAGAGCAAAATTCAAAATGCTGTCAAAAATTCAGTTTTTGAGATACACATTTGAAACTTGCCACACATCATCTACCATGACTCTAGAATTTTGTCCATTTTTTCATGAACATTGAAGATTTATTTAGTGAGAATTTGTAGGTATATGTTTACAGTAACATTTACAGTCAAACATTTTGATGCACTGTAGGCTCAATTTTTGATAAATCAAAAATCTGAGAAACAATGTTTATGTAGGACAGTCTGAAGATGCTCTGTATCAATTTTTGTGTCAATTGAGCAAAAATTGTGGGAGGAGATAGGTTTAATAAGTTTTACAGTTTTAAAAAAAAAAACAGAGTGATGGACTTCATAATTTGCAATAAGTTTGAGTGTACAAAAGTTTCTTCAGTATGGGGGTTACAGTTTGATGAAAGTTGTGAAGTTGTAGCACATATGGTTGATTTGTTATGAATTTTCAAAGTTTTGAACTTTAGAGGCTTGCTATAGCGCCACCATCAGGACTACTGACTTGAGTTTGCAGCTGAGGAAATCTGGCATGGGACTGGACCTTTGTGCAAAGTTTGGTGATTTTTCACCAATGGGAAGTATGATTTCCTCGGAAGAAGAAGAAGAAAGAAAGAAGAAAGAACACGTAGGAATACAATAGTGTCCTGGCAGCATAGGCTGCCTGGACCCTAAAAAATATAATTTGTATTTGTTTGTATCTGTCTAATGCAGCCACACCTTTTGAAACACAAAAAAAGATTTTTCCACAGATTTATATATATACATATATATGACTATTTACATTGTAGATTCTAACTGAATTAATCAAAACTATGAATGAACACGTGGAGTTATGTACTTAACAAAAAAAAGGTGAAATAACTGAAAACATGTTTTATATTCTAGTTTCTTCAAAACAGCCACCCTTTGCTCTGATTACTGCTTTGCACACTCTTGGCATTCTCTCCATGAGCTTCAAGAGGTAGTCACCTGAAATGGTTTTCCAACAGTCTTGAAGGAGTTCCCAGAGGTGTTTAGCACTTGTTGGCCCCTTTGCCTTCACTCTGCGGTCCAGCTCACCCCAAACCATCTCGATTGGGTTCAGGTCCGGTGACTGTGGAGGCCAGGTCATCTGCCGCAGCACTCCATCACTCTTCTTCTTGGTCAAATAGCCCTTACACAGCCTGGAGGTGTGTTTGGGGTCATTGTCCTGTTGAAAAATAAATGATCGTCCAACTAAACGCAAACCGGATGGGATGGCATGTCGCTGCAGGATGCTGTGGTAGCCATGCTGGTTCAGTGTGCCTTCAATTTTGAATAAATCCCCAACAGTGTCACCAGCAAAACACCCCCACACCATCACACCTCCTCCTCCATGCTTCGCAGTGGGAACCAGGCATGTGGAATCCATCCGTTCACCTTTTCTGCGTCTCACAAAGACACGGTGGTTGCAACCAAAGATCTCAAATTTGGACTCATCAGAACAAAGCACAGATTTCCACTGGTCTAATGTCCATTCCTTGTGTTTCTTGGCCCAAACAAATCTCTTCTGCTTGTTGCCTCTCCTTAGCAGTGGTTTCCTAGCAGCTATTTGACCATGAAGGCCTGATTGGCGCAGTCTCCTCTTAACAGATGTTCTAGAGATGGGTCTGCTGCTAGAACTCTGTGTGGCATTTATCTGGTCTCTGATCTGAGCTGCTGTTAACTTGCGATTTCTGAGGCTGGTGACTCGGATGAACTTGTCCTCAGAAGCAGAGGTGACTCTTGGTCTTCCTTTCCTCTGTCGGTCCTCATGTGTGCCAGTTTCGTTGTAGTGCTTGATGGTTTTTGCGACTCCACTTGGGGACACATTTAAAGTTTTTGCAATTTTCCGGACTGACTGACCTTCATTTCTTAAAGTAATGATGGCCACTCGTTTTTCTTTAGTTAGCTGATTGGTTCTTGCCATGATATGAATTTTAACAGTTGTCCAATAGGGCTGTCGGCTGTGTAGTAACCTGACTTCTGCACAACACAACTGATGGTCCCAACCCATTGATAAAGCAAGAAATTCCACTAATTAACCCTGATAAGGCACACCTGTGAAGTGAAAACCATGTCAGGTGACTACCTCTTGAAGCTCATGGAGAGAATGCCAAGAGTGTGCAAAGCAGTAAACAGAGCAAAGGGTGGCTATTTTGAAGAAACTAGAATATAAAACATGTTTTCAGTTATTTCACCTTTTTTGTTAAGTACATAACTCCACATGTGTTCATTCATAGTTTTGATGCCTTCAGTGAGAATCTACAATGTAAATAGTCATGAAAATAAAGAAAACACATTGAATGAGAAGGTGTGTCCAAACTTTTGGCCTGTACTGTATATATATATACACAAACACACACACACACACACACACACACACACACACACACACACACACACACACACACACACACACACACATAAATATATAAAATGAGAACTACCTGATTATCAGGTCTTTTTTATCCACAGACACTGTTCCAGTGTATCCACAGCTTACAATGGCATCAATAAGCTCATTAATATTTTCATCAGTTGCTCTGTTTATCTGAAAGCACAAATAGCATAAAGCAGAATAAATTCAGTCAATGAAAAAGTGTTTCCTGTCAAGGACATAACTGCTGACTGCCAAGTAATTCAATTTACCCCAATCTTGTTATCACTTCAACAGTTAAATACAGTCATCCATACAAAATAGGCTAAATATTAACACCAGCATTTAATTACAGTCATCCCCCCAGATTTAAAATAAATGCGAGAACGTTTCAGATTAACGGTAAACTGTTAAGTCAGAGTTTAGAAATTTAATTAACATTACCTCCATTATAAGCTGTGACAGTTCCAAATCTGTGACATCACTGGTTGACACCTGTACGCTGTCTGAATCACCAGAGCAGAGGTATCTGTAGCACCACTCACGCATAAAGTTGGGGAGAGGTCCGCCTTGTGCCATGCTAGCTGCCATAATTTCTCCTGCAGTCCTAAATATCAAGAGAGAAAAAAAAAAAACAATACTGTGTTTCAATCAAATAAAGTCTTCAATGGATGTAATTATTTACAGCACACAAGGACAACAATGTACCTGAAGTAGTTGTTATCCAGGCTGCTGAGACAGTAAAGGGGATTTTTCCCTTTATTATCAGTGCTGCCTGTGAAAAGTTTCTTTTCGATCCCTGCAACCATTTCTAAATAACATAAAAATAGAAAACTGTTATTTCCAAAAAAAAAAACAAAAAAAAAAAGTGACAACTTCCAAAATTGCAGTGATTTGCAACTGTACCTGTTAGAAATTCTCTCCCAAGAGCACCCGTGTCAACGCCGGATTCCCCCAAAAAAGTAACCTTTAGTCTGCTTTTAGGGGAGGATTTTTTTTGACGAAGCCACTGTTGCATTCCTCTATTAAAGAGGTCACTTCTCGACACACACAGGGGAAATGTGCTGCCTTCATCCACCTGGCAACTGATCCAGTTCAAGACATCCTCTGAGCATAGGCGGAGTTTGAAATTTGCGCTGGGGGGGCAAACTTTTTTTTTTATTATTATTTTATTCATTACAATACCAAACATAATGTAATTCAGATTTATTTCTGAAAATAATCTTATTTTATTGCATTGCTTAAATGTTTATAAATATGTATACAGGAAAAAAAAAATATTGGACCTATTTTTGACTCAATGTAGTGACACATTTCAGACGCTAGGGGGGGCAATGCCCCCCCTGCCCCCCCGCAAACTCCGCCTATGCCTCTGAGCTTGTATTTGAAAACACACAAAAAGAGGAATGAAAAAGATAACGCTTTATTGATCCCTTCGAGGAAAATCTGGATTTATAAAAGTAGATAAAATAAATAACAAGAAATACTGTGAAAATAAAGCTATGTAAAGATACACCATTTAATAGTTACTGGGTTGACTGATTTTTTCAGTAAACAATAGAGATTATGCAGAGAACAGCTGAGACAGAGGAGGTTTGACCTTTGAAAAGAATGCATTGCTTGACATGAGATGTTGCCATTGCCACGATGGTCTACAGCTCTGCAGAGACAAAAATGTTTTAAAGTTGTAATTAGTTACACAGCGCAGTTACACACACAGCAATTTTTAAACACTTCAATATTTTTAGTTCAAGTACCGTAATCCACACTCAGATGCGTGAGTCTCAATGATATCATTGCTGAATACATCTCTGCACACAGGACACTCAGCTGTCTAAAAAATAATATACAATAAGTTATACTGGGCTCGGATAGTTAATCAACATAAAAATAAAACAGGAATCTCACCATCTCTGCCTGCCTTTCTGGGCACAATGGAGGCATACAGTCCTGGGTGTAGTTTTCCTAGTTACAAAACACAAAACAGTATGAAATATCCCCACTGTTTTAGTCACAGCAAATAATACTCAAAGCCTAACAGAAGATTTGACATAGATCCTCAGATGAACTGCACAAATCTATGTTCTCCTCCTTGCAGCTCTTGATGTGGACTGGAAGAACCTGAAGAGGAATCAGCTTTCTGCAGGTGTTGCATGGGGCTTTGGGCATGTTTTCAAATTCTTTTGCTTCTGGTGGCAATGGGGTAGTGTCAAATGGGGGGAAAACAAACAAAACATTATTTTTAGGCAGAATAAATCCTTAAAAAAATCTATATCTATATATCTATATCTATAGATATATATGTATATATAAGCAATATATAAAGTCCATGTATACCTGTGGACACTTCCAAGTTTTGGATATGCATTCACCAACAAATCTGTCAACTTTCATAACACAGTTAGTGGAACAATGTAATATATATATGAACTAACATCTTTATAATTTATGTGAGCATGCAATTAATTTTAACCCTTAAAGACCTAGAGCCATTTGGGGGCATGTTTGGAGGCTTTTTGGGACCTTGTGGTAGGCACTGTCAGGGGTTTTCGGGGCAATTTTGGGGGATATTTCTGGAAAAACTTGAAAATGCTGACATTTTTCTATATTCTGGCATTTTAAGAGTCAATACTCTCAATTAATTAGGAAAATGAGCAATACAATAATTGATCATAAAATAAAAATTTAAAAAAAAAACTGAAAATGGGTGCAAACGTGGAGCATACTGACAAGATTGTGACAGAATTAATCAATTCATAATTTTGAGTCATTTTCTAAATTAAAAAAGTCCAAATTGGATGGATATTTTGAGGCACTTTTAGGAGACATTTTTGGGAACATTTTTTGAGGTGGCTGACTTACCTGTATGTACAGTGCTTTGCATAAGTATTCATACCCCTTGAACTTTTGTGCATTTTTCCACATTATGACCAGACACATGAATATATTTCATTGAAAATTTATATCAAAGACCAACACACAGTAACACACAATCATGAGGTGGAACGAAATGTATACTTTATTTTAGGCTTGTTCTACAAACAAAAAACTGAAAAGTGGGGCGTGCAAAAGTACTCAGCCCCTGTGTGTTAATATTTTGTCAAACTGCCTTTTGCTGCAATTACAGCTGCAAGTCTATTGGGATATGTCTCGATCAGCTTTGCACATCTGGAGACTGAAATTTTTGCCCATTCCTCCTTGCAAAACAGCTCCAGCTCAGCTAAGTTGGATGGAGAGCGTTTGTGAACCGCAATTTTGAGATCCCTCCACAGACTTTCAGTGATTTAGATCTGGGCTTTGACTTGGCCACTCCAGTACTTGGATACGGTTTGCTTTCAACCATTCTGTTGTTGCTTTAGCTGTATGTTTCGGGTCATTGTCATGCTGGAAGGTAAATCTTCGTCCCAGTCTCAGGTCTTTTGCGGACTCCAACAGATTTTCTTCCAGGATTGCCCTGTATTTGGCTCCATTCATCCTCCCATCTATTCATACAAGCTTCCCTGTCCCTGCAGAAGAGAAGCAACCCCAGATCATGATGCTGCCACCACCGTGTTTGACAGTGGGGATGGTGTGTTTAGACTGATGTGCCGTGTTATTTTTACGCCAAACATAGCATTTGTCATTTAGTCCAAAAAGTTCAATTTTGGTCTCATCAGACCAGAGAACCTTCTTCCACTTGTCAGCACTGTCTCTTACATGGCTGCAGGCAAACTGCAAACGTGACTTTTTGTGGAATTCTTTTAACAATGGCTTTCTTCTTGCCACCCTCCCATACAGGCCAGATTTGTGCAGTGCACGACTGATTGTTGTTCTATGCACAGATTCCCCTAGCTCTGCTGTGGATCTTTGCAATTCATTTAGAGTGATCAAAGGGGTCTTGGTTGCCTGTCTGACCAGTGCCCTCCTTCTTCGATCTGAAACTTTAGAGGGACGGCCTTGTCTTGGCAGGGTTGCAGTGGTGTGGAACTCCTTCCATTTCCGGATGATTGATTGAACAGTGCTCCGTGGGATGTTCAAAGTCTTGGACATCTTCTTGTACCCTTCTCCTGCTTTAAATCTCTCCACAACTCTTTCACAGACCTGTCTGGTGTGTTCTTTGGTCTTCATCATGCTGTTTTCTCCCCAATGTGTTCTTAGCAGACCTCTGACACCATGGCAGAGCAACAGTATTTATACTGAGACTTGATTACACACAGGTGAACTCCATTTTGTCATTAGGTCAACAGGTGATCAATTAAGAATCATCAGGCAACTTCTGAAGACAATTGGTTGCACAGAGAGAAAAGGGGGCTGAATACTTTTGCACACCCTACTTTTCAGTTTTTTATTTGTAGAAAAAGTTTGAAATAAAGTCTACATTTCGTTCCACTTCACGATTGTGTGTTGGTCTTTGATATAAAATTTCAATTAAATATATTCATGTTTCTGGTCGTAATGTAGCAAAATGCGCAAAAGTTAAAGGGGTATGAATACTTATGCAAGGCACTGTATGTACTTTTTTTTAAATTCCCTGAATGGCCAAAGGAGACGTGACACCACTGAAGAGCTGAGAATCTCCACCTTACGTGACTTTTTAAAGCATGTGGGTGGGACTAGTGGTTCAAAATTTATTTTAACATTTTAGAATTAAAGATATTTTTAACACTGGCAGATACTAAGGTCTTTATTGGTCAAAAGAAGACTTCTTATTACAAAAACAATACTTAATAATGGTGGTTCTCGGGGTACCTAATCTCTTTTAAAAAACATACCTCTGAGTGTGTGGTGTTTAACGTTAGTGTTAAAGACCGTTTCCCAAGACCAGCCAGTGTAAGCTGGAGTTCTTCATGTCCTTTGGGGGTCTTTGAACACTGTTTATCAATCAGAAAAAAGTTCACCAAAAAACTTTCTTCTGGTCGTGCATATGGTGCAAATCGACTTTTTACTCTTGAAAAGTCCAGGAAACGATCTGGAAATATAAATATTTTTGATCACTCATCAGCAACAATGACAATAGTTTAAAAGAAGTGAGACAAATGCAATATCATTCTCATTCCACAGGCAGGGCTATTACACTTTTTCAGCAATGATTTAGACAATAAAGAAACCTGCTGTACAGTGTTGAGCCCTCAGCATGTTCATATAAATAATGGTATTAAAAGCAATAGTCCTCTAACCAAATTTCTTTGCTCACTGTTCTATTTCCATTACAGTCCATCAAAGTAGCTTTACAAGAACTAGAAACTCAAAATAAGCTCTAAAACTTGAGGAAATACCTACCCAGATAGCAAAATACAGTGATTCAACGTTGAATTTTGGTCAAATTGGTTATTTTTGGTTGAGGTTGATAAATCTATGTTGATTCAATGTTTAATTACAGCTACCATTTCAACATTTGAAAAAATGTTGTTGAATCAGCATTGTATAGATGCTGGTTTTTCAATGTTGAAATGTCAACATTAAATAGACATGGTTTCAATGTATGGTATGCTGTGCATCTGTGCCCCCGCCCCCCACCCCCGCAGGGGTAGGCGTGCCGTGGGAAGCTCGCGAGACCTGCTCTCTCCTGAGACTGCAGGAGACCCAAAAGAGTAAAGTGGGGCGGCACAGTGGTGCAGTGGTTAGCACTGTTGCCTCCCAGTGAGAAGGTCCTGGGTTCGATTCCCACCCAAGGTCCTTTCTGTGTGGAGTTTGCATGTTCTCCCCGTGTCTGCGTGGGTTTCCTCCGTGCACTCCGGTTTCCTCCCACCGTCCAAAGACATGCAAGTCAGGTGAATTGGAGAAGCTAAATTGCCCCTAGGTATGACTGTGTGTGTGAATGTCAGTGTTTGTCTGTCTGCCCTGCGATGGACTGGCGACCTGTCCAGGGTGTTTCCTTGCCTTCGCCCTATGAGCGCTGGGATTGGCTCCAGCACCCCGCGACCCTAGTGAGGATAAGCGGTTTAGAAGATGAATGAATGAAGAGTAAAGTGATTATTTTGGGCTTGAATGAGGCGTATTTAAAACCTACAGATGAAGGTTGAAAAGTGATGTAATGGTCCTTTAATAATAACATTGTTGCAATGTAGAATCAATGTAATTTCAATGCATTTATAGATGAATCAATATTGATTCAATGTTCGGATTGATTGACAATTCTACATTATTTCAATGTTGAACATAATGTAGTTGAATAAATATTGAATCAATGTTGAGACTGATTGAAAATTCAACATTAGTTCAATGTTGATCATAACGAGCGCTTTCAATGTTATTTTCAACGTCTGACATCAACGTTGATTCAATCTTAAGCCATGACCATATCTCAATGTTGATTCAATGCATTTTTGCTTTCTGGGTAGAATAACTCAACTTTATGGATGGAGGGGTCTTGTCCCCCCTGAACCTCCCAGGATTTCCGCCTAACTAAAGGGGCTTTCACATAGCGCATGGTTTGGGCGCTGGGTGCCGCGCAGACTGGCACAGAGTGGGCGCTGAGTACGGCGTAGAGGAGGGCGCACGCATGCGTGTTGTGCACGTATGTGGCGCTGGTTGCTATGCGACCCATACAGACGCTAAGAAGTAGTTTTGCGTTCTGCCGCACTTTTTCTCTGGCGGACAATATAGGCTGTATTTTCTCATTTCATCTGATTTGTGTGTGTGACCTCACATGGGATTTAATAATAAATGTATGACTATACTGCATTGTCTTTGCAAGAGTAGTGCATATCCCATGATGTCTACACCTCCTGTCCGTTTAGAAAATCATTTGCTTCAGTTTACAACAGTATTGGTCTTTAATTGCAAAAAAAAGAAAAAACATCGTCTATTGTGGAAAGGAAAAACATCATATATCTGCCAGTTTTTTAAATACACCTGGTGTTCCTAAATTGTGGGATATCTCTCTCCATGCCTGGGCTTTTTTAATGATATCACGGTATGACTGCAGTCTAGTGTCCCAAAGCTCCCAACAGTGCCTTTCTGCCAAAATCCGGCTATTTTTTTATAATTTTTTTTCATTCCAATATTCTCTCCTATTGGACGCGCCGAGGTGGGCGCTGCGCCCAAGTTAAAAATTTTCAACTTGGACAGGGCAGTGCCCTGTCTAGCGGCGGCGTCAGCCTCGCTCTGTGCCCTCCTCGGCGCAGAGCACAGCGCTGGGACCACATACACAATGAATGTCTACAGCGCCGAGGTCGGTGCTGAGTGCGCGCTCTGTGAAAGCATTTCCTGATGGACGGATGGTCCGGAGCCATTGCGCTGGGGGGCCCTTACTTGTGGTCCTGTATGTTGAGGTTGAGAGGCCTCTGCTTGGACTCTATGGCCCTCAGCAGGCTGCGATGTATTTCACTGTACAACACAAAATGGCCTGACATTCCCTGGAGAACTTAACCTGTTGTTGAGCATCGTCACCAGACTGTTTGCCGTGTTGAGAATATCTGCTAACTGAACCTAGCACAAAGAAACCGATAACGTTACGTACCTAGAAACAAAGGCTACATTAGTGAAAGAAGTGAAGCCGCTTCAGTGCCAACGCTATAATATTTTACGAACATCACGTTAGAACAAAGCAAAGAGAGATCTGTTTAACATTACCTGATTTCTTGCTGCGTCCATGTTGTCTGCCATCTTGGCGCCAAGACGTTCGAGTAAACCCGCGGTCGCACTGAGGACGCATGCGCAGTGTATGGAATCAATGCTATCTTCCACTCGATACATAACGGCTGTGACCCCGTGACGTAGTTTTGACAGTAATGTCGCGGCTGTCAGATTTGTATTCACAATGAGGAGAACACACACATGAAATTGCAATCCGTATTCGTAATTTTGTAAAGTTGTAATTTTATGAGTTGTATTCTCACAAAGAAAACACACATTTTATTGATTTGGCTCAAACAAGAGTTTACAATTTTTTTTTTTTATTTATTTATTTATTTATTTTATTTATGCACTACTATAGACTAATATGCACACATATTTAAATATGTGCACGAATTTTATGTGCACATTTTAAATTTGTGCACGAATTTTATTTGCACATACACAAATCTTTTGACAGCAACCTTACCCCATATAAAATCACATGAAATGAGAAAAATACAGCCTTTGTTCATGTAACATAATTTATTAAGAAGCATTAGTTCAGCTAATCCATAAATTAAAGAATGTATTTGCCTATTTACATGGTGCATCCGAAGCTGCTGTATTGTCCCCCTGAAAATTGCGCCAGAACGGAAAACTACTTCCTAGCGTCTGTTTCAGTCGTGTAGCAACCAGCGCCACATACACTATATTACCAAAAGTATTCGCTCACCCATTCAAATGATCAGAATCAGGTGTCCTAATCACTTGGCCTGGCCACAGGTGTATAAAATCAAGCACTCAGGCATGCAGACTGTGAAACAAGACATTTGTGAAAGAATGGGCCGCTCTCAGGAGCTCAGTGAATTCCAGCGTGGAACTGTCATAGGATGCCACCTGTGCAACAAATCCAGTCGTGAAATTTCCTCGCTCCTAAATATTCCACAGTCAACTGGAAGCGTTTGGGAACAACAGCAACTCAGCTACGAAGTGGTAGGCCACGTAAAGTGACGGAGAGGGGTCAGCGGATGCTGAAGCGCATAGTGCAAAGAGGTCGCCGACTTTCTGCACAGTCAATTGCTACAGAGCTACAAACTTCATGTGACCTTCAGATTAGCCCAAGTACAGTACGCAGAGAGCTTTATGGAATGGGTTTCCATGGCCGAGCAGCTGCAGCCAAGCCACACATCACCAAGTGCAATGCAAAGCGTCGGATGCAATGGTGTAAAGCACGCCGCCACTGGCCTCTAGAGCAGTGGAGACGCGTTCTCTGGAGTGATGAATCACGCTTTTCCATCTGGCAATCTGATGGACGAGTCTGGGTTTGGAGGTTGCCAGGAGAACGGTACATTTCAGACTGCATTGTGCCGACTGTGAAATTTGGTGGAGGAGGAATTATGGTGTGGGGTTGTTTTTCAGGAGCTGGGCTTGGCCCCTTAGTTCCAGTGAAAGGAACTTTGAATGCTTCAGGATACCAAAACATTTTGGACAATTCCATGCTCCCAACCTTGTGGGAACAGTTTGGAGCGGGCCCCTTCCTCTTCCAACATGACTGTGCACCAGTGCACAAAGCAAGGTCCATAAAGACATGGATGACAGAGTCTGGTGTGGATGAACTTGACCTGGCCTGCACAGAGTCCTGACCTGAACCCGATAGAACACCTTTGGGATGAATTAGAGCGGAGACTGAGAGCCAGGCCTTCTCGACCAACATCAGTGTGTGACCTCACCAATGCGCTTTTGGAAGAATGGTCAAAAATTCCTATAAACACTCTCCTCAACCTTGTGGACAGTCTTCCCAGAAGAGTTGAAGCTGTAATAGCTGCAAAAGGTGGACCGACATCATATTGAACTCTATGGGTTAGGAATGGGATGGCACTTCAGTTCATAGTATGAGTAAAGGCAGGTGAGCGAATACTTTTGGTAATATAGTGTACATGCACGCATGCGCCCTACTCTACACGCGTGTGCACGCTGCTCTGTGCTGTCATTGATGTATGTGCGCTGTACCCAGAGCAGAGTGCGGCCCAAACTGCGCGCTATGTGAAAGCCGCATCACAATGTATAATCGTTGTTCGGAGGAGGGGCCACAGCGGGGTCCAGACTCGGGGGCATTGGCCCCTGCTGGCCCCTCCCCAGAACCGCCAGTGCTCCAATGTGACAAATCTGTATCTGAAGCATGAGATTCTTGAAAAAAGTAAAAATCTGCACCTTTATTCAGGCAATATAAAAATATATATTTTCTCTTCAACTCGTTTCTGATACCCCTGGCATTAACAGATAAAACAGAAATTGACATTCAAAACCACACTATAGACAAACAAAACAAAAAACACAGAACAAAACAAAGAAAACACCCCCAAAAAGTAACAACAATCTCAGAAAGACGTTATTTTAATTGCTCTTATTAAAAAGGCTATATTTTAATTTAATTAAAGCACCAAGATAATAAGTAAAAAAAAAGTTGGGCTGATATTGGAAAATAAAACAAAGCAAAAATATGTTGCCTATGATTTATGATTCCCTCTGCACAAAGATAATCGACCATAATTTAAGCGGTTAAAGTATTGCAAAAAATTTAAATTTAAACCACCGCTATAAGTTACTGTATGCAACATTACCTGTTCACAGGAGATCATGGCTTAATAGGGATAATATTACAAGGATACAAGGATACAAGGAAGTTTATTGGTCATTACACAACAGGTTGTATGATGAAATTAAAATGTGGTTCCCTCTTGATTGATTAATTGATTGTATAAAAAATAAAATTATTAAACATGGAGGAATGCAGATGGTGCATTTAGTAGTCTCACAGCCTGAGGGAAGAAGCTGCTCTGTAGTCCTCTGTAGGACTACAGACTCTGTAGTAGGATACTCTGTAGTAGGATCCTTTTGGCTCTGCGCAGGCACCTCACCTCCCCAATATCACTGATGCTTGGTAGATGGGTACTAATGACGTTTTGGGCAGTTGTAATCACTAGTTGCAGAGTCTTCCTGTCCTGGGCCGTGCACATCCCATGCCAGTTTGTGATGTTTCCAGTCAGGATGCTTTCAATCGCTCCTTTGTAGAAGCTGACAAGAACTTGGAGAGGGAATTTTGCTTTCTTAAGTTTCCTTAAGAAATACGTCCGTTTCTGAGCTTTTTTTAAACCAGGGCAGAGATATGTGAAGTCCATGACAGGCTACTTGGAGACGAGTGATCGAGGAGTAGGACCCTTTCCAGGTGGTTGCGGCCCCTGCCCCGAGCCTCAAACTTTGGCAGAGCTGGCTCGGACCGCATCACTTTTGGGCTGATTAACACCAGATTGATTAAAAACAAATCATTTGTTTTAAATGATCTTTTTGTCTCAAGCCACCTGGATTTTCTGCAGATTACAGAGACCTAGCAAAAGGCAGATGGATTCTCCTCGCTTAATGAACTCTGCCCGGCGGATTGCTCCTTCTCATGTGCTCCGAGACCCACTGGCTCAGGCGGAGGTCTAGCCTCCATCCACCGAAAGTGTTTCCACACACGGACGGTTGGCTGCAAAGCCTACTCCTCGTTTGAAGTCCTCATAAACAAGGTTGGCTGCATAAATCCCTTCTTCTGTGTTCTTGTTTACCGCCCTCCAGGCAAGAACGGATCCTTCCTGGCTGAGTTTGGTGACTTTCTTGCATCCATTATTAGCTTTGAGAGAATCCTTATGCTTGGGGATTTCAACATCCATGTAAATAAGAGCGCGGATACATTTGCTGTGCCCCCCCCCGGTCCCCAGTCCAGTTGCTTTACCATCTTTGAGCAGCTTTTCACCTGTCTCTCTTGTCGAGGTTCTAGAGGTAGTTAGTTCCATGAAGACCTCCTCAAGCCCCCTGAACACCCTCCCCACCGCTATGCTGAAACAAGTCATCATTTCTGTTGCCCCCTGCCTGGTCACTATCATCAACAGTTCCCTGGTCACAGGTGTGGTGCCTTCTTATTTTAAGCAGGCGGCAGTCCAACCCCTCCTTAAAAAGCCCAACCTGGACCCCTCCTCTCCACAAAACTACAGGCCTATCTTAAAATTACCATTTATATCCAAGGTGTTAGAGAGAGTTGTAGCTAATCAACTAAACTCTTATTTGTCCACCAACGACATTGGTGACAAATTCCAGTCTGGCTTCCAGAAAAAACACTCCACCGAGTCTGCACTCCTTAGAGTATCCAATGACATTCTGATGGCCTCGACTCTGGCAAATGCTCTGTCCTAGTCCTGTTAGACTTAAGCGCAGCATTTGACACAGTTGACCATGGCATCCTCTTGGACAGACTAAGGAACTGGGTTGGTGTGTCAGGATGTGCCCTAGAGTGGTTTGCCTCTTACCTCAGTGAGCGTTGTTTCTTAGTGACCGCTGGTCCGTTCAAGTCCAACACCGCCCCTTTACACTGTGGTGTACCCCAAGGTTTGGTGCTGGCCCCATTACTTTTTGCACTGTACATGCTGCCGCTAGGTCAGCTCATCAGGAATTTTTCAGGTGTAGCATACCACTGTTATGCGGACGACATCCAGCTGCATTTCTCCTTCAGACCCGAGAATATGCAACGTCTCAGCATTCTGATGGAGTGTCTGGCCGCCATCAAGGGCCGGATGGCGAACAACCTCCTACAGTTAAATGCGGCCAAGACCAAGGTGCTAATAATCACTGCTGACAGTGTCACAGCCAGGGTATTGGAACATCTAGGTCCCCTCAAAAACAACGCCTGTCCTAGTATTAGGAACCTTGGTGTACATTTTGATCAGTCAGTGGTCCTGGATACGCATGTGAAGATTCTGAGTCGAAAGTTGTTTTTTTTTTTCACTTAAGAAACATTGCCAAACTGAGCTAGAGATGGCCATACATGCATTTATTTCTTCCAGGCTTGATTATTGCAACTCGCTTTTCACATGTTTAAACCAAGCATCCATAAACTGTTTCCAACTGGTCCAAAATGCAGCGGCTAGATTACTCACCTGGTCTAAGAAATCATGTCATATCACACCAATACTTGCCGCCCTACACTGGTTACCGGTTCCTTTTAGGATCCAATACAAGTTACTACTGTTTACTTTTAAGGCTATCCATGGCTGCGCTCCCAGCTACATTTGTGACCTCATCCACCATCACACCCCCAGTCGCTCTCTGCGGTCAGCTCACCAGGGGCTCCTGGCAGTGCCTCGCACTAAATTAAAAACTAAAGGTGATCGGGCTTTTGCAGCAGTAGCACCACGCCTTTGGAACTCGCTTCCTCAGGCTCTGAGAGCTGCCCAGTCCGTGGATAGCTTTAGAAAACAGCTTAAAACTCATATTTTCCGGCAAGCCTTCTCAACGTAGGCCTGAGGTTATGTCCTCTCCGGGCTCTTTTTTTTTTTTTTTTTTACTTTGTCTTGTGTGATAACAACTATACCACTACAACTTCAAAATATTCAAGGGGAATAGATATTTATTTCCGAAAGCTTGTACTGGTTATACAATAATGCACAGGGGTCGACCGCGACAAGATGGCCGCCGCCGCCAGACATCAGTCTACTAGGATTCCACCGTAAGGTGTCCAGTCTACCTATATACACTATATTACCAAAAGTATTCGCTCACCCATTCAAATGATCAGTATCAGGTGTCCTAATCACTTGGCCTGGCCACAGGTGTATAAAATCAAGCACTCAGGCATGCAGACTGTGAAACAAGACATTTGTGAAAGAATGGGCCGCTCTCAGGAGCTCAGTGAATTCCAGCGTGGAACTGTCATAGGATGCCACCTGTGCAACAAATCCAGTCGTGAAATTTCCTCGCTCCTAAATATTCCACAGTCAACTGTCAGCTCTATTATAACAAAATGGAAGCGTTTGGGAACAACAGCAACTCAGCCACGAAGTGGTAGGCCACGTAAAGTGACGGAGAGGGGTCAGCGGATGCTGAAGCGCATAGTGCAAAGAGGTCGCCGACTTTCTGCACAGTCAATTGCTACAGAGCTACAAACTTCATGTGACCTTCAGATTAGCCCAAGTACAGTACGCAGAGAGCTTCATGGAATGGGTTTCCATGGCCGAGCAGCTGCAGCCAAGCCACACATCACCAAGTGCAATGCAAAGCGTCGGATGCAATGGTGTAAAGCACGCCGCCACTGGCTTCTAGAGCAGTGGAGACGCGTTCTCTGGAGTGATGAATCACGCTTTTCCATCTGGCAATCTGATGGACGAGTCTGGGTTTGGAGGTTGCCAGGAGAACGGTACATTTCAGACTGCATTGTGCCGACTGTGAAATTTGGTGGAGGAGGAATTATGGTGTGGGGTTGTTTTTCAGGAGCTGGGCTTGGCCCCTTACTTCCAGTGAAAGGAACTTTGAATGCTTCAGGATACCAAAACATTTTGGACAATTCCATGCTCCCAACCTTGTGGGAACAGTTTGGAGCGGGCCCCTTCCTCTTCCAACATGACTGTGCACCAGTGCACAAAGCAAGGTCCATAAAGACATGGATGACAGAGTCTGGTGTGGATGAACTTGACCTGGCCTGCACAGAGTCCTGACCTGAACCCGATAGAACACCTTTGGGATGAATTAGAGCGGAGACTGAGAGCCAGGCCTTCTCGACCAACATCAGTGTGTGACCTCACCAATGCGCTTTTGGAAGAATGGTCAAAAATTCCTATAAACACTCTCCTCAACCTTGTGGACAGTCTTCCCAGAAGAGTTGAAGCTGTAATAGCTGCAAAAGGTGGACCGACATCATATTGAACTCTATGGGTTAGGAATGGGATGGCACTTCAGTTCATAGTATGAGTAAAGGCAGGTGAGCGAATACTTTTGGTAATATAGTGTATGTCTGTGGTCTACAATGCTATATTAGATATTCTCTGTTACAACGCGCTCAAGCGCGATTGCTCCCGGTATGCATGTCATCACGTTGAAAAATCTGAGGAGCACCTTCAATACAGAACTGAACTGCTTTTAATGTGTGATTAATGTCCTGTGTCGTGTAATGTGCTGTTCATGTAATTGTCCTGTGTACTGCTTCTTTGATTTTTATATTTCTTTTGTAAAGTGTCTTTGAGTTCTTTGAAAAGCGCTATATAAATAAAATGTATTATTATTATTATTATTAATAATAATAATAATAATCATAATCATAATAAACCATATCCACTTTGACACCTCCTGTAGACTCAGTTACCATCAAGAATCAAGCGATGCTGTATAGAACAGCGTTATATCACTTACATGTCCTTCACTGTAACTTTTTTACTGTAAATAAGCGCAGAAGCACCTCTGAAGCCTGCTCTCCTACCCTCTTTTCTAGCCTGCTCCACCAGTGGCCACAGCTTGTTCCTCATGTCTTTAACTTCTTGTATCAGGTCCATTATTTTTATGTTCCTTTCTTTAAGTAAGCCAGATGTTCTGGCGTCCTTCCAGATCTTGTCCCTGTGAGACCATGACAGGAACTGGACGACGGCTGGAGCGTGCCTCTCCGGAGTGGGGACCCAGCCTGTGCGCGAAGTCCACAGAGAGAGGCAGCTGGTCAGTGATGTTGGGAGAAACCTGGCTGAAAAGGTCGATGATGATCTTCTTGACGTTTTCTCCAGCCTGCTCAGGGATCCTGGTCTGGAGAGTGTCAACCTCCCTTGTTATATCCTCCACCTGTCTCCCCAAATATTCAAGGGAGTCTGTGATGCTTTTCAAGGTATCTGTGTTGTCTTTAACAGTTGTTTCTAGAGACCGCAGCCATCTGAGGGATTCTTCTTGCACCCTCTCAACTCTTTTCATGACTGATAGCAAGTGAGAATTGTGCACAGGCTGCTCATCCTCCTCACTGATCAGTGTCTTTGATTTCTTAGATGGTCTCTGATTTGGAGTTTTGGGAGAGGACTCTGAAGGTTGCTCCTCTTGATTCAGTAGCTCATCCATGGCTTCCATCTTATCCTCTGGTGATTTCCGTGCATATGAATGCGTATTAGCAAGTCCTTATTCATGTTCATAAAAGTGTTTAATGAGCCGGTCAACAGGTGCAATGCAGAGATCCAGCGCCAGGCATGGGTGGACTGGCCATCGGGCACACTGGGCATTTGCTCGGTGGGCCGATGTGCTACGTGGGCCGACAGTCCCCTGACACTTTTTTTTTTACTGAGATTTCTACTGAGATGGAGAGAAAACGCAAAGGTGGCGCAGAGAAACTGCGAGAAAAAAAAGAGGCTGTCAGTTTTCAAACCGATCGGACTTTTTCGCTTTTGGAGTTTTTCGTAATTTATCAGCATGAATAAAGTATGAGCCCAAACTACATGAAAGGGACATAATTCCGATGGATGGAGCGGGTAGTGTCTCCGACTGCCATGCTGGAGTTCAGGGGTTCAATTCCCCCAAACAAGAGTGCATTTTTACTTTAGTACCTCATTTTGTTGTTAACCATGACAATGAAGTGATTCTTATTATTCTGCCTGTCATTGGCTAGATGACACACACAGTGGCATTTAGGGTTTCTGTAATTTTCATTTCTGTACTCTTTGTGAATTTGTTTTATAACCCAGGTGCTAAATTATTATCATCATTATTATTATTGTTATTATTATTTTGCCTTTTTTTTCCCCTTTTTTAATGCCTTGTTCTAACTTTATGGGTAGATTTATATACCAATTGAATCAGATTCAGATTTAAACACGGATTTGTGTGGTATACTTTGTCACCATGACCTTCCTATGTGCAGTCTGGGCTCATTTTCCATTCATGCTGATAGGCACCTGCACTTACTAATCTGAAGTAGATGCCCAAAAGGCGTTGGCCAGTTATGGCTTGTTCAATAGAATAAAAAAAGTTCCAATTCATCTATTGTATTTTATTGTTCCACTATAGTACTATAGGCCAGTATGACTGGGGCAGCCAAGTAATTTGACATATTTGAACAATTTTTTAAAAAGTAACGTAATAGTTGATTTTCCTGGTAATTAATTACTTTGACAATGATGTTACTTTTTAGTAGAAGTAACTAGTAACTATAATTAATTACTTTTTCAAAGTAACGTGCCCAATACTGCTGATGACAGCTAACTAATTGCATGGCATTATGGCTTTAAAGAGTTGCACAGTTGGTATACACATTTAAGAGAGCAAAAAGACCGGAAAGGTGTGCGTGATCAAATGTGGTGGGCCGGTCTGGTCCAAAATGCCCGGGCCCATTTTTTGTTCCAGTCTGCCCCTGGCGCCAGGTAAAAAGTTTGGTCCAGCCTCGCGTTCAATCAGCTGTTTACGAGCAAGGACCACACCAACAACAAGGTACGTTTGAACGATTTACTGCGAAGTGAATTGAACTTGATTGATAGTCTTGTAGTGCAGCTGCGTGTGGGGAAGCTTTTTAGGGAATCCGCCGTAGCTCCCGGGCACGACGAACCCCCCTTTAGGACCTTACGAAGACAGGAGAGGAGAAGGGAGAGAACACAGGGTGGGAGGGAGGGTGCAGAGTACGAGAGTGACAGGGGAGGAAGGGGTTAGGAGAATTTATGCAATGCCGGAAGAGGTGTGGTTGTGGTGTGGTCCTGCTCCCAAAACTACGCTAGAAAGCTTCAATTCACGAGCAAGGACCACACCAACAACAAGGTATGTTTGAACAAATAATACTAAATAAAAATAATACATTTTATTTGGAGGCGCCTTTCATGTCACCCAAGGTCACCTTACAGAAGATAAAAGCATTAAAGAGTCGAAAACTTAGCATAAAAGAGACAGTAACATAAATTAGGACAAGGCAAAGCAGCATAAAGCAGGAGAAGAGCACAGTGTCCAGTTAGAATGAGTATGCCAGTTTGAACAGGTGAGTTTTGAGGTGGGTTTTAAATGTGGTGATGGAGTCGGACAGTCTTATATGTGGAGGAAGAGAGTTCCAGAGCCTGGGTGCTGAGCAGCTGAAGGCTCGGGCACCCACGGTGCTGAGGCGTGATGTGGGGAACGATTTATTGCGAAGTGAATTGAACTTGATTGATAGTCTTGTAGTGCGGCTGCGTGTGGGGAAGCTTCTTAGGCAATCCGCCACAGCTCCCGGGCACGACAAACCCCCAAAAAGCTTCATTAATTGAGACGGAATTGAGTGGAGTTGGATTAGATGATCAGCGGTATTAAGGCGCAGTCTACGATTGAACGTTGGAGCCGAATATGGAGGGACCGTTGTTGGGTAGTTGACCGCATAAGGGGTCAAGCTTCTGAACTTCTTGAACAAGAAGCAGGAGCGAATGTGCAATGGCATTGATGTGACCAGAGACGTGAGCAGCTCGGAGGATGTACTGGTGAGTGACGGAGTGCCAGCTTAGACGACGCATGAACGGCATGATGGATAAGGAATTGGAATGACCTTTGTTGATGATGTAATGAATGCCAGGTTATCGGAGTAGAGGAGGATAGACTTGCAAAACCATTCATGTCCCTGAAGGATGGCAGCGACTACAATGGGGTATAGACAAGTTTACGCACCAAACCCCGGGTGTAGCGTAGGGATATGTACTAGGTATGTTAACGGGCGCCAGACAGGATAAAATTAATCCTATCAATTTCTTTTCTAAATTATAAAATGTTTAAAGGTACATAACTAGTACAAAACAAAACCCGATTAGCCCTCCTGCTATCCTAGCTACAAAAGAATATAAACAAAGGAACAAAACACCATTCACAGCGAACAATTCTGCATACATGAGATGTTAATGAAATTAAATCAAAGGCAAACAATCAAAGCAGGTATAGGGATGCGGTATATACAAACCAGCTCTCTTGTTCACCTTCTCAAATCAAAGCATAGCAAAGCAAATCTCGCTCAGTTAAATTTCAACCAAATACACAATAAACCAAAAACACTCAACAAAAACAATCAAGTTAAATTCAACAATTTCAGACTAAGTGAAAGGTGTGAGTAACCATGAATTAAATGCAGTTCAATTCAGCTGAGTTCAAAAAAGTCAAGTGAGCATGGGTGTGTGTGTGTGAGTGTGTGTGTGTGTGTTCAGTTCAGTTCAGTTCAAGAAAGTCAGGTGGGCATGTGTGTGTGTTCAGTTCAGTTCAATGCATGTATACAGTGTATGTGTTGGGTTGATGTATAGGGGGTTCTTTGGGAGGGGGTATCCAAAGAACCAGGGACAGGGGCAGTGAATTAGTGTGGGTCAGGAGGGCGGACGGGTGAAAAGAGAGAGAGGGAGAGAAGCCCGGAGAGCGACAGGCAGGGAGACTTAGCACTTAGCTTCAACTTCTATGGATCCACCCAGGCAGAGAACAGCTTCCAAGCATGCTGTATATGAAGCACTCCAAACGACACTCCTCCCAAGCACACTCCAGGGTTCAGCTCCTCTCCTCAGCCCAGCGCTTTTTCATACAGCAACTGCAATTCCTCCTTACTCTTCGGTTGGTTTTGTAGTCTTACTGTTTTCTTAAAGATTTTAGTTACATTTTCTAGAAACTGGTTTAGCTTTTAGTGATCTCCTCCTTGGTGCTCTCACTCCTCTGTGCTCTCCTCCTTACACAAGCCAGATTGCCCTACAGGTGTGTCCAATTTATCTCCTCTGCTCCCCACTCCCTTTCCCCTGAACCAATTAAAGGGCTATTCCACTGTTTGTTTGTTTTCTCTCTGCCACAGTCCCCCCCCCCCCCCCCCCCCCCCCCCCCCCCCCCCCCCCTCCTTTGACAAGACCATGCCTACGGGGAGCTCAGTTGTTGATTTCGCATTACCTTGCAGATCTAAAATCCCAAGAATTCCTCTTCGTCGGAGCTTTCCTGTAGCAGGTTTAGTATCCTCCGGCGTTCCATGTTCTCCAAGTCTTCTGCACTGGGATAGAAAGGCTTGATATTGCAGACATGTACAGTTCTTACATCCAAACCTGTCTCCTCCAGAACAACTTGATAGTTTAATGGTCCAAGTGGCTTTACTATACGGTAGGGACCTTTCCATTTTTTAGCCAATTTAGCAGTGAATTTGTCCTTGGCTCTGGACTGAGGGAAATTTCTAACCCATACTCTAGATAGATAGAGATAGATAGGTACTTTATTCATCCCCTCGGGGAAATTCTCTGTGTCACATAGCCCGTAGTACACACACTACATATACCATACATATACCATAAAGGACAAACAATACATACACCATATACCATATATAAAAAAAAAAAAAAAAAAAAAAAGGCAGCCACTCACTCAATCAGACAGAGAATACAAATGTGAGCCTGATATTGTAAAAAACTGTAAAACTGTATAAGGTGCATAGAAAAAAGGGTTTAAAGTGCATAAATAGAATAAAAGAGTCCAACCTGAGTTGTAATAAATAAGCTAAAGGAGTCAAAGGAGTCAGCGGCCCCTGTCCCAGACTGAGCCATTATACAGCCTAATGGCCGTAGGGACAAAGGACCTCCTGTGGCGCTCAGTCCTGGAACGCAGCGCAGTTAGCCGCCCACTGCGGCTACTGGTCTGCGCCACCAGGGTGTGGTGGAGGGGGTGGTTGATATTGTCCATGATGTCAGACAGCTTGGTCCGCATCCTCCTCTCCACCACGATCCCCAGTGAGTCCAGGTGCCTCCCCAGCACTGATCCAGCTTTCTGGATCAGCTTGTCCAGCCTTCGGGTGTCCCTCTCCGTCACACTGCCTCCCCAGCAGACAGCAGCATAAAAAATGGTACTCGCCACCACCGACTGGTAAAACATGTCCAGCATCTCCCCACAGACCTCGAAGGACCTGAGCCTCCTCAAGAAGTAGAGCCTGCTCTGGCCCTTCCTGAAGACCGCATCTGTATTCACAGACCAGGTGAGTTTGCTGTCCAGGTGCACCCCCAGGTACTTATAGGACTGCACCACCTCGATGTCCTCGCCCCTGATGTTGACTGGCCGAATCGGTGGCTTAGACCTGCGGAAGTCCATGACCATCTCCTTGGTCTTTTTGATGTTTAGGATCAGGCCGTTCCTCTCACACCAGCTGCTGAAGGCTCCCGCGAGGTCCCTGTACTCCGCCTCCTGCCCCTTCCTCACACATGCCACAATAGCTGTATCATCAGAGTATTTCTGAATGTGGCAGGACTGTGAGTTGTAGCTGAAGTCTGATGTGTACAGGGTGAACAGGTACGGAGCCAGCACAGTCCCCTGCGGAGCACCAGTGCTGCTCTCAACCGTCCCAGAAACACAGCTCCCCAACCTGACATACTGTGGTCTTCCAGTCAGATAGTCAGTGATCCAGGAAGTGAGGGCAGGTTCCACTCCCATTAGTCCAAGCTTCTCTCGGAGCAGCAGAGGCTGGATGGTGTTAAAGGCGCTCGAGAAGTCGAAGAACAAAATCCTCACTTGACTCCCCGGCTCATCCAAGTAGGAGTAGGCCCGGTGTAAGAGGTAGAGGACTGCATCGTCTACCCCAATGTGCTCCCGGTACCCAAACTGCAGGGGGTCGAGTGCGTGTATGGTCTGTGGTCTCAGGTGACGGAGGATCAACCGCTCCAGGGTCTTCATAATGTGTGATGTAAGGGCCACCGGTCTGTAGTCGTTGAGCTCGGCCGGGCGCCCAGCCTTGGGGACCGGCACAAGACATGAAGTTTTCCACAGGACCGGGACCCTCCCAACCTGCAGGCTCAGGTTAAACAGCCGCTGGAGAGGCTCGGCCAGTTGGTCCGCACAGACCTTCAGCAGCCTCGGGCACACATCATCTGGGCCAGCCGCCTTCCCTGGTCGCAGTCTCCTCAGCTCCATCCTCACCTCATCTACAGAGAAGAAGGGAGGGGAGCTAGGAGGCAGGGGAGTTGCAGCTGCAGTGTTGGGGCTGGAGGAGTGAAGAGAGGGCGGTGTAGGGGCGGGGGCTGCTGCTGGAGAGGTGGAGGGGTGTGCTGATGAGGCAGTGCAGACCCTGGCCGCTGTGTCAAACCTATTATAAAACTGGTTGAACTCATTGGCCTTGTCCACATCACCTGCCGTGGCCTGGCTTTTTTTCAGTTTGTAGCCGGTGATGTTCCTCATTCCCCTCCATACCTCTCTGGTGTCATTATGCTGCAACTTCCTCTCCACCTTCTTTTTATAATCCACCTTGGCCAGGTGGATTATAATCTCTGTTTAGATTTGAAACAAACAGTACGCCGACTTTTGTTGTAGTTCCTTAGTTGTCTTTTTTTAGATTTTGCTATGTTTTCCTCTACATCAACTTTGAGTTATGCTAGCTGATGTACAACATCATAAGCAGGCACATCTGGGGAGAAAATCTTTCCTTTTAGAACCTTGTCCATTGGGCTATTCAGCTTCCTGCCAATTTGCAACTCTGCTGGCGTTTCCTGAACAGCAGAGTTTATGGCAAATCTGAATTCAGGAAGGTACTGATCCCATTTTCCATGATTATCATCCACATAAGAGGCTATCATACATTTTAAAGTACGATTTACTCGTTCAGTCATATTTGTCTGAGGATGATAAGCAGTGGTGAGCTTGGGAGCCACAGTCCATTGTTTACAGAGTTCACGGAACATGGAAGATACAAACTGGGGACCTCTATCTGATAAGATATAATCAGGAACACCCCATCTAGTGAAGATATCCTTTCTCAAGAATCGAGCAACTGTCTGGGCAGTGGCAGTCCGCAGGGGAGTAAGCTCAACCCAGCGGGTGAAGTAATCCACTACTACTAATAGATACTCATTCCTTTCCGGACTCCGGGGCAAAGGACCCATAATGTCTATACCCAGCATTTCATTAGGGCCTTTGACAGTAGTTGATTGCATCTTTCCAGCAGGTTTCTTATTATCTGCTTTCAGACTTTGACAGACAGTAGTGTTAGATAAATTGTTTTACATCTGTCCACATTCCAGGCCAGCTTCATAAATCCTTTTATAGGTTTTGAAGATTCCAGCATGTCCACTTAGAGGAGTGTTATGATAGTTTGAGAGTACCTGCGGCACCAGGTTACGGGGAATGTAGAGTCGATAATGCAAGTGGTTGTCTGACTTTTTGGTTTTGTGGTAGATTTTATCTGCTAGGACCACAAAATCCTGTTCCACTTTTGTGTTTCCTTCAGCGAGCTGCTTGACAATTTGCTCTATGTTATGATCCTTTTGTTGTTCTTCCCGAATTGTATCAAGGGATATAGGAATATTCTCATCCATGTTCAAGTTTTTGGAATACAGGCAGCATGATGGTATTCTTGAAAGAGCGTCAGGAGCACTGTTTAATTTTCCTCTTCGGTATTCCACAATAAAGTTGAACCGTTGCAACCTCAGTGCCCATCGGATCAAGCGACTTGTGGTTTTTGTTGATGAAAGAACCCACTTCAAGGCAGAATGATCAGTAATGACAGTAAACAGGTTTGGTTCAAGATAGTGTTGCCATTTTTCTAGAGCCCAAATAACTGCAAGGCACTCTCTTTCTGTTATTGCGTAGTTCTTTTCTGCACGGTTTAGTGTTCTACTTGCATAGGCAAGAACTTCTTCAGTGTCATCCTCTCTTTTTTGTGTAAGTACAGCTCCAAGGCCTGAGTCACTCGCATCAGTGTACACAAAGAATGGAAGGCTTGGATTTGGATGACCAAGGACAGGTGGAGAACTCAAGCAAGACTTCAATTGGTCAAAGGCATTCTGGCATGCTTGACTCCAAATGAAGCGTCTTCCTTTCTTTTTGAGGTCATTTAAGGCCTGAGCAATTTTTGAGAAATCTGGTACGAATTTGTGATACCAGCCAGCCAGCCCTAAGAACCGCTGTACTTCCTTTAAATTTGCTGGTACCGGATAGAACCGAACTGCCTCAACCTTCTCAGGATCTGCACTGACTCCTTTTCCAGAGACAATGTGCCAATGTGACAAATCTGATTTCCTGCAGGCAAAATCTGGACTTCTTGAGGTTGATGGTCAGATTGGCTTTGCAGAGACGATCCATTACAATCCGTAAGCGCTCAAAATGTTCAGTCACAGATGACGAATACACGATGATATCATCAAGATAGACTAAACAGATATCACCTTGTAGTCCACCCAGGACTCTTTCCATTAGCCTTTGGAATGTGGCTGGTGCATTTTTGAGTCCAAAAGGCATGACATTGAAGTGAAATAATCCACGATGAGTAATGAATGCTGTTTTTGCTTTGCTATCTGGATCCATTGGTACTTGCCAGTATCCACTGTTTAAATCGATTGTGGCTCCTGAGAGGGATTCCAGGATTTCATCTGTCTCTGTAACAGCATTGACCTTACGGAAATCCACACAGAATCAATGACCTCCATCCTTCTTCGGTGGTAGAACCACAGGAGATGCCCACCCAGAATGAGAGGGTTCAACAATTCCACCAGCAAGCATTTCCATTAGTTGTTCTTCCACAACCGCTTGTTTGACAGGTGACAGTCGATAAGGTCGCTGCTTGATAGGCACACATCTAGGGGTATAGATGATGTGATCCAAAACATCTGTTCTGCCCAGTTTGTTTGTGCAGACATTGGGTTTGGACTCCAGAAGAGATCGCAATCGTTGCTTATCTTCAGCGGGTAAGTGAGCATCACCAACCGCGACATCAATGTAATCTTTCACTTCCATTCGCATAGGCTCCAGAGAAAGGAGGGGAGGTGGAACAGAACTTATGAGTGAGAGAGATGGGGCTGTTTTGTTCCTCATCAGTTGGATGTTTTCACGGTGATCGCTGTTCTGGGGAAAGTAGGCAGTCCCTGGCTGGAATGGGTAAACAACAGAGGGGTTGGACTTAAAGCTATATTCTTTATCAGGCACATTGATTATCATTCCCACACTGGAGATGAAATCTAGGCCAAGAACAATGCCATAGGCTAGAGCTTTAGGTCCTAGCACAGCCACAGAAAGAGTGGACACATTCCCCTGAAGGTTCACAGAGAGGTTTCCTTCACCATTAGCCAGATACAATGGACTTTCCTTCCACGGCTGGAGGATATCCTGGGATTCCTTCAATTCCAACCATAGATACTCGTGAACAAGAGTATAATTGGCTCCTGTGTCAACTATAGCCTTTCCACGCCATGTACCTATGGAGACTGGCACAATTAGTTGCTGAGGACTGGCAGAGGTATCAAGTGGACTGTGAGTAGTCTCTGCGTTTGCCTCACTTGTTGTTTCTCGCAGTTTTGATGGTGATTGCTTGCCAGGTTTTTTGGATTTCACTAAGGACACAGAACCATTTCCAGGCAGCCCTTTTGGTTTTTGTGATCGTTGAGGTTGCTTGGATGCCTGCTGCCTGTAGGAGTTAGTAGGAATAGTGTCAGGTGAAAGGTAATGTTGACAAGACCCAGGAGGGTGATTACCTTTGCACCTCCAACACAAGACAGGTGGTCTGGTTTTGTCAGCAGGCGGACCTGAGTTAGTATTTCTAGGGTTAGAGTTGTTAGTACTCATTTTCCACTTAAAGGCCAGCTGCTGTTCATTCCAGTTGATGGCCAAAGCGCACTAAATCTTCAACAGTGTCAACTCGACCTCTGAGCTGACTAGCAAGAAGAGGATTGATGTTCTTCAGAATCATTTTGACAATGCTAGCCTCCGTGAGAGAAGGATTCCATCTTTTGCAGAGAGCTCTGTAAGAAAAAGCAAAATCCCTAATAGTTTCATTTTCCTTCTGTTTTCTGGTTCGGACCCGTTCGGCTAACTCATCCTCATAATCTTCAGCGAGAAAAGCAGAAAGGAAAACTGTTTCAAACTGACTCCATGAAGATACTTGTGCTCGGGCAATTTCCCACCAGTCACGAGCTGTTCCCTTGAGGACAGTTCTGAAAGTGGCAAGAATGTCAGCATCCGATAAAGGATGAAGAGCAAGGAAATCATGACACTTGGACAGATAAGTGAGAGGGTCGGGATCATCATGAGGCCCTCCGTACGTAGGAAAGGTTACGAACCAATTAAAGGGCTATTCCACTGTTTGTTTGTTTTCTCTCTGCCACACGGGGGGCGCCATTACCCTACAAAAATGCACTTCATTTCCGCCAGAAGTGGTTTGCGCAGCGTATGCCGGTGTAAACAAACTTCCATGCTAACGCAGCTTCATCTGGACATGTAGCTCGCTGCTCGTGAGGTTTCAATTTTAATAATTATGTCCTTACAATGGGAACACGATTCAACCACCTTGACTGTTTGTGTGAAAATAAAAGTTTATGTAAATGTAAAAATGTAATTTCATTTCATTATTGCACTGAACTACGATCATGAATGCTAGGCCTTATGTTCCTAGTGTAACAGTTTCTTTTAACACAGTTCATCATTCATAGTAAGCTCATGCTGTACATTAATAACACTGGATGAATGAATTGCTTTGAGGAAACTAAACAAATGGCTTCAACAAGAAAGAGAACGTGTTTAATCCTAACAGGTATTAAACCGTAAAATACAGAAGCAGCCCACATAATTACATCACTATAAAAATATTCATATATAATATTAAAAAATACAATGCACACAGTATTTGTTGTGTTTTTCTGTATTTAATGAACAACATGGCTGAGTGTTGATAGACAGGGACACAAGGCAAGATTCTAAACCTCACGAGGCACTCTGATCAGTGGACTCTTCAGGTTAACTAGGCCAGCACACTACCACACACGTTGTTCCCGAACCACTTTTTTTTTTTTTATAGTATCCATCTTTAATTTCCTTTCGTCGGCAGGACAGAGCTAGCTAGCTAAAAACCTATGTATGTCTGTGGCTAAAAACAATCCAGCACGCCAAAACGGAAATGGATTGCATCGATGGGAGGAGTTTAGGATGTAGAGCGGAAACGGCTCATAAAATTGTCTATAATTCGAAGAGCATTGGGGATTCAATTTTCAATTCAATTCAATTTTATTTATTTGTACAGCCCAGAATCACAAATTACGAATTTATCTCAAAGGGCTTTACGGAAATTACAACATCCTCTGTCCTTAGACCCTCACATCGGATGAGGAACAACTCCGTAAAAAAACCCTTTAATGGGGAGAAAAATAGGAAGAAACCTCAGGGGAGCAACAGAGGAGGGATCCCTCCCCAGGACGGACAGACGTGCAACAGATGTTGTAAACACAGAACGCAAACAATAAAAGGTATATATGTATAATGTGGGATGTTATCTAGCACTTGCTAGCGAGCTAGTGCTGTTGCCAACCATCTTCCATCGTAGAAACCCCCAAATAACCGGCAGATGGAGCAGCATTGGTATAAGAGTTAATGTCGTGAGGGTGAGTCAGATGGTCAGCGTAAAAGAAGGTAATCCCATTCCAGATTGAGGGGAGGTTGAGCCACGGACGGAGTTCGGCCTGACTGGGACTGTGAGAAGTCCAGGAGGGACTGAACAGAAGCAGCGATGGATAGCAAGTGGGAGATGAAGCTTGCTCCTGGGGAATGATATGCATGGCGAAGTGGAGGTGGCCTAAGAGAAAAGGAAGTTGGAGTTTGGTGCACTAAGGGGCGAGGACGTTCGAATTCGGAAGCTGATTCGATTGAGCTTCATGACTGAAAGAGAAGCTTGCAGCTGTTTTGTGTCCAGTGTGACGCCGAGGAGTTCCAGAGATGTGAAGGGGCCCTCTGTTTTCTCGGAGGACGGAGGCACTCCTAGGTCAGGGAAGACTGCAGTGAGTGTAGGCAAACCTGAAGCTGGTGATGATGAGGGTGGCGAATTATGAGAAATCATCCAAGAAGTGGACGATCCACGTAATTTTGTGATGAGAAAGCAGGGCTCTGCTTTGGCTCTAGAATGGATGAAATGACTTGGCGTGGGCGGCCATAGAGCAGGAGGAGGCTGGGTGGGAGGGGCGCTACGCACGGGGAGCGCGGAAGGCTGCACGGCGCGAAGATGCGGTAATAGATTTCCTTATTGAGTGTGCCCCGGTATCTGATGAAGTCGGGCTGCTGCGTCAGAAGCAAAGTGGACGTGATGTTTCAGAATATCATGAGAATTCTGGTAGCCAGCAGGGGGCGCTGGCATCACGGTGCCATGAACTTCGGCTAATTGCAAGTTGCCGCGACTGCTGGATGTGAGTGGCAGGTGGCGCTGGCATCCCGGTGCCAGGAGCCCCGAATGACGGAAACTGCGGTTGTTGCTGAATTAGAGCTGCGGAGGGTGCTGGCATCATGGTGCCAGAAGTCCTGAATGGAAGAAACTGCTGCTGTTGCTGGAATAAAGCTAAGGAGGATGCTGGCATCACGGTGCCGGAAGTCCCGAATAGAGGAAACTGCTGCTGTTGCTGGAATAGAGCTGAGGAGGGTGCTGGCATCCCGGTGCCAGTAGCCCCGAATGACGGAAACTGCGGTTGTTGCTGTATTAGAGCTGCGAAGGGTGCTGGCATTCAAGTGCCAGGAGTCCCGAATAGAGGAAACTGCTGCTGTTGCTGGGATAGAGCTGAGGAGGGTGCTGGCATCCCGGTGCCAGGAGCCCCGATTGGAGGAAACTACTGTTGTTGCTGAATAAGACCTGCAGACAGTGTTAGCATCCCAGTGCCAGAAGTCGGTGCTGGAGGAAGCTGGTGCTTGTTGCTGGAATAGATCTGTGGAGAGCTCTGGCATCCTGTGCCAGAAGTCTGTGCTGGAGGAAGCTGGTGGTGTTGCTGGCATAGAGCTATGGAATTGTGGAGAGCCCTGGCATCCCGGTACCAGGAGACCCTGCTGGAGGAAGCTGGTGCTGTTGCTGATTTAGAGCTGTGGAGGGTGTTGGCATCCTGGTGCCAGGAGGAGGTGCTGGAGGAAGCTGCTGCTGTTGCTAGAAAGCTGTGGAGTGCCCTGGCATCCCAGTGCTGGAAACCTGTGCTAGGGGAAGCTGCTGCCGTTGCTGGAATAGAGCTGTGGGAGGCCTTGGCATCCCGGTGCCAGAAGACCCTGCTGGAGGAAGCTGCTGCTGTTGCTGGAATGGCTGTGGAAGGCCCTTGGCATCCCGGTGCCGGGAGCCTGTGCTGGAGGAAGCTGCTATTGCTGCAATAGAGCTTTGGAAGGCCCCTGGCATCTTGGTGCCAGAAGCCACTGCTGGAGGAAGCTGCTGCTGTTGCTGGGATAGCTGTGGAAGGCCCGTGGCATCCTGGTGCCAGAAGCCACTGCTGGAGGGAGCTGCTGCTATTGCTGTAATAGAGCTGTGGAAGGCCCCTGGCATCTTGGTGCCAGAAGCTCCTGCTGGAGGGAGCTGCTGCTGTTGCTGATTTGGAACTGTGGAAGGCCCCTGGCATCCCGGTGCCAGAAGCCACTGCTGGAGGAAGCTGTTACTATTGCTGGGATAGAGCTGTGGAAGGATTAGGGTTAGTGTTAGCTGATTTAGAGCTGTGGAAGGCCCCTGGCACCCCGGTGCCAGAAGCCTGGGCTGGAGGAAGTTGCTGCTGTTGCTAGGATGAGGTTGCAGGGGGCGCTAGTGCCAGTTCAGGTAGGAATATTAAGATAAGTGTTAAGAGAATTAAGTTTCACTCATCATATTGCAGAAACACACCGATGCACTCTCACAGAGATGCCATCCGCCTCAGCACCAACATTTTGTCTTTCTGCAGCAGTGCATTATGGTCCATGGAGGCTGCCGTGTTCTTGTCTGTACTTGTGTTCTTGCAGACTCGTGAAACATCATCAGTCACGACCCAAGTCCTGTTCCAATTCAAAGTTTGCATCTGACCAAGTTCGGTCCAAATTCCCAGATGTGTTCTTGCTCTGCCCCTTTTAGTGAGGATGCATTGGTTGGTGACTTGTGTGGACTTGGAAGAGCCAGGTATCCCAGTATGCATTTCGCATCAACCAGCAGCAATGGCGGCAACACTGGAGGAGAGAACACATAACTGTAAAACTGATATATTAGCCCATGAAAACGAGAACGAGGCGGAGTGCGGGGAAATCGGGGAAATCAAATCAGGGAAATCAAATATACACTACTCACAAAAACTTAGGGATATTTGGCTTTTGGGTGAAATTTATGGAAAATGTAAAAAGTTCACGCTACAGTGATATTATATCATGAAAGTAGGGCATTTAAGTAGAAGCATGCACTGGTGATTTCCTCATCTCAAACAATTTCTTGAAACAAAAGCCAACAACAGTGGTGGATATACCACAACAAAAAATGTCAGGGTCTCAATAACTTGTCATGTGCCCTTGAGCATCAATTACAGCTTGACAACGACGTCTCATGCTGTTCACAAGTCGACTTATTGTCTGCTAAGGCATGGCATCCCTCTCTTCTTGAAGGGCGGCCCTCAGGACATTGAGGTTCTGGGGTACAGAGCTCCGAGCTTTTACACGGCGACTCAGGTGATCCCATAGGTTTTCTATGGGATGCAGGTCTGGAGAAACTGCAGGCCACTCCATTTGAGGTACCCCAGTCTCCAGCAGCCGTTCCCTAATGATACGACCTCGATGAGCTGGAGCATTGTCGTCCATGAAGATGAAATTAGGCCTGTGTTGTTCATGCAGGGGCACAATGACTGGATTAATGATGTTATTCAGGTAGCATGGGCTTGTCACTGTACCATTCACAAAGTGTAGGGCAGTTCTGTACTGACGTGTCGTCTTGGTCTCATGATGTCAAGATGTGAACAGCATGATGAGGAGGACTGTTTAAATGCCAATTCTAATTGAACCAGGAAATTTATTGGTTGATTCATGGATCAAACACCTGATGTGAATTTTGCCGTTAAACTCCTTGTTAGAGAACAGCAACTTGTGCAAAAACTACTGAAACATTGAACAGTTGGACATGTGCATTCAAAAGTTTACAGAAGGTCACATTAAGTTCACCTGTAAAGGTTATAATGCATTTTAGCTTCATCCTGAAATTTCACCCGAAAGCCGAATATCCCTAACTTTTTGTGAGTAGTGTATATCAATAGTACCTCTCTGAGCTGTAGGCCATAATTTATTTAAATTAAATAAGCTAAATTAATTGGAATTTATTTATGAAAACAGAGGAGGCAGAGTAGTGTTTATATCATTTTTCTTTTTTATTATAAACACTACAGGATATCTGATTATATTAAATATTGCCAAGACATTTGAGATGGAGTCATGAAGTCGACCTCGCTATCATCTGTATATTTCTTTCTATGGCCCCTCTCTGTATTTTACCTAAGGTATGAGTGGAAGAGTGAAACCCTTTTTACCTTAAGTGTCAATACTGGTGAGTGTGCCATCTCTTTTTATAACCCTAAACAATGTCAGCTGTGGACAGGAAACAAATGCCAGCCATTGCCAAAACACTGGCATCATGCACAGGTAGCTTGGAGAGAGGTGTGAACTTAAATTTATAGAGGTCGTCCACCAAACCAATCTAAAAATCAAAGCTATGACAATCACTACATATATGCTAATATGTTCAGTTAGCCTACTGTAGCTAACATCGCTAGTTAAGGTTAAGGTTAGGTGTGAGGGATGATACCATCAGTATCTCATACCTACCCTCACACTACGCCTTGATGCTGAGTTAACGTGAAACAATGTGGCAGCTGCTGATGCCCAGTGTTGGATAGCTGGAGCTGCAATAGCATCCCCAATGCTATTGCAAAGGTCCCTGACTGTTGGTTGTAAGTTTTATTAGGGGAATGAATAAGAAGACACTGTTCTCCCTCATGCTAACCGCACCAGGTTAAGGTTAGGGTCAGGTTATGTTGAAAATGTGTTATTTTAATCTTATTCCAAAATGCTTAAGGGATTAAATTGGTCTCAGTCTAGTTTAAGAATTATTAAGTATCTGAGTTTGGTTAAGGGTTACAGTCAGGTTATGGTTAGGGTTTTAAATTCTACTCTAAAAGGGTTAAGGTTAGGATTAGGGCTGGTCAGGGCTTAGTTTATGAATAATTCAGGATCTAAATTTCGTTAGTGCTAGGGTGTCATTTGAGTCTTATTTTGAAATGGATAAGATTAGTTTTTGGATTGGTTCAGGTGTAGATCAGAACACAGTGGCAGTTTATGCAAAACATAAATTGATGGATTAACAAGGAAAATCAAACAATAGTGGTTTTTAAGGGCCTACTCACATTAGCCCATTCGTGCCGTGCCCAAGCATGTTTGACCTCAAAATCCGGATTATTTGACTAGTGTGAGCGCTCTGTTCCATGCTTCAGTATAGTACACTCCCTCCTCTCTGGGATGGTTTGAGGAGGTGTGCAGTAGCGGTTTTAGGCACGGGCGAAGCGGGCAGCCGCCCGGGGCGGCATATATTCATGTCACGTGGGGGGCGGCATGAGAGCAAAAAAAAAATAATAAAATCATCCTCGCTGCAAAGCAGTTTTCTATTACCGTATTCATCTGAATATAAGACAATATTTTTTCCATTGAAAATGCCCTGAAAAAACGCCCTCGTCTAATATTGGGGGTCTAAGCAAATACACATGTATTGTGCTCGCATATAAACCAGTAGGTAGGCTCGCCTGATGCCGCAATTACCGGCGAATGGCCGCATTGCGCAGTCAATAATCAACCATGTTGTCTGTGTCACTGTCCGTTGTGCTGCTGCAGCCGCATATGAACAAAAGGTGATTTATAACGAGAGGATGGCAATATGTGTGCGCCGCTCACCTGTCAGATCCGGCAGACCTGACCGGGTGGGCGCGGCACCTGTAGGCATCAAGCCGGTGCTGCGACCGGCCACCGGCCACCGGCCCCTGACCGGTGGCTTTTTTTTATGCAAACAAGATTTTGTTCATATAAAAAGTATTTTTCCAAAAAAGGTATTTGTGCAGGTGTTGGCGCCCCTGCTCTGGGAGGGGCGCGTCTAGCCGCCAGAGGGGCACCGGTAGCGGCCGTTATCGCTTGGAAGTTCTCGCCGTGCGTGGGCTAGAACGGTAGGGCGCAAGGCAGTAATTTCGCCCAGGGCGGCAACATGGGCAGAACCGCCACTGGAGGTGTGCTTCAGTACGGTATGGGCGTTCATGCACGAGCACATGCACGGTGACGCACGCAGCGCGTGAATGTGGATATGATGTAAATCATGTGACTGTCCCTCCCGCGTTTCCTCCTGCCTCCGTAAAAATGTTTTATGCGCGCAGCGCAATTAACTGCAAACTGCCACCTCGCGCAATCAATAATCAACCATGTTGTCTGTGTTGTTGTCCTTTGTGCTGCTGCAACCGCATATAAACAAAAGTCAATTTATGATGATGTCAAGCTATGCGTGTGTTGTATTTCAACGTGATGCCGTACGTACCAGAGGCAATCACGCTTAAGCATGGTTGGGCTTGGGGTAATGTGAGTGCAGGCCAGTGGGGTACTGGGGAGGGGGGGGAATTCATGCTTCAGCACGATACAGACCAACTAGGCCTACTGTGAGTGTGTTAAATCACTTTTGCATGCATATTTTTTATCTTTCAGTCCGCTAAGCTAGTTTTAGTGGTTGCTGGCTTGTTTCAGTTCTTTGGTTTTGGTTTTTAATTTTTGGACAATTTCATCAGAAATGTCACTATAAAATCACAGAGAGCCATTTACACACTAGACACTCTCATCTGTGGAGGCCAGCTGATGTTCCATGCCCAACTAATGTTGTTGTTTGTTGCCAGAAACTTGTTGTTTTGTGATGTATTTTGCTGGTGGTGGAGGTCTTTAAGATATCTCCTAAGTAAACATTTTTCCATTGCCTCCATAGTTGCCAATGTTGAGCTTAGGTCGATAGATTACTTAGCAAGATTTAAGGCAAAATTCAAGGTCTCCCAACTAAGTTGTTAAGCCGTACATTTAGGATTTAGGTTTTGGGGCTACTGGTTATGCCCAGTGTACTATGTACTAGAGGTTGTTAATTTGGAGGGTAGTGATCAGTTGAAATGGTTAGGGTTGGTAGCCGTCTGTTCTGGACAACTTAGTTGAAGAGAAGGGCAGATGTGGCTACAGAGAGGAAGGTCTGGGCTGAATGAATGAATGAAGGCTTTATTTCGAACATGTGCAAGTTGTCCAAAAAGAAAAAAAAAAACCCAGCAAAACAGCAAAAGAACAGTTGAAAACAATATTAACTTAACATGTTCGAAAAGGAGTAGGAAGAAGCACAATGCTTATTGAATCCTACCCCCTCTCCACTTAGTAATTAATCAGTTTACCTCCTGTGTATCCTGTTTTTTTTTTTTTTTTTTCTGATCACATACTCACAATCATAAATAAGTCAACATATTTACCGGTGCCAACAAAAAAATAAATAAAATAAATAAGTAAATAAACAATATGTGAGAACCCTAGTGTTCGTCACACCCTTCCTCTTCCCTATACCTTTTGAATACCATGTGTTTGTACCGCTGTTTGAACTTGCTCATGCTTGGACATTGCCTTAGCTCCCCCATCAATCTGTTCCACAGTTTCACTCCACATATCGAAATACAAAATGTTTTTAAAGTTGTTCGAGCATAAAGATGTTTTAAATTTAGTTCCCCCCTCAAATTATATCCCCCTTCTCTATGAAAAAACAGTTTTTGAATATTTGCTGGGAGTAGGTTGTTTATTGCTCTGTACATGATTTGTGCTGTATGAAAATGAACCAGATCAGTGAGTTTCAATGTTTTTGATTGTAAGAATAAAGGATTTGTGTGTTCTCTGTAACCAGTGTTATGAATTACCCTTACGGCTCTTTTTTACAGTCTGGAAAGTGGTTGTAATGTACATTTATAGGTATTGCCCCAAATCTCTACACAGTAATTTAAATATGGTAATATTAGTGAACTGTAAAGAATGTGGAGTGATTTGTGGTCCAGAAAGTGTTTTGCCTTACTTAATACTGAGATGCTCCGTGACAGTTTGTTTTGTATATGTTCATTTCAATGTTTACACCATCAACCTATATTAGTGCTTGAGTGTTTATTTTATGATTACCAAATAACATGAGTTTTGTTTTATTTAGATTTAATGATAATTTATTCCTATCAAACCAGTTCTTTAATTTACACATTTCTGCAGTAATCCTCCCCAGAAGTTCCTGCAAATTCCCCCCTGAACAAAAAATATTTGTGTCGTCCGCAAATAAAACTAATTTCAATATGTTTGAGACGTTACAGATGTCATTAATATAAAGAATGAACAATTTTGGACCCAGTACTGACCCCTGGGGGACGCCACAAGCAATGTCCAAGCATGAGGAAGTATATTCTCCCAACTTCACAAATTGTCCCCTGTCCCTTAAATAACTTTTCACCCAGTGCAAAACTATCCCCCTGATCCCATACCATTCCAGTTTATTGATTAATATTTCATGATTGATTGTGTCGAAAGCTTTCTTGAGATCGATGAATATTCCAATTGCGTACTGTTTATGATCTATTGCATTAGTGATTTCTTCAAGTGATTCCATTAATGCCAATGATGTTGAACTGTTTGATCTGAATCCATACTGACTGTTGGAGAGTAATTTATGTTTATCTATGAATTTGTCTAATCTGCTGTTGAATGCTTTTTCCAGGATTTTTGAGAATTGTGGGAGTAACGAAACAGGCCTGTAATTTGTGAAGTGGTGTCTATCCCCAGTTTTAAACAGCGGCACAACTTTAGCTATTTTCATTTTGTTTGGAAATTTACCAGTTTGGAATGATAAGTTACAGATGAAAGTCAGTGGTTTTGAAATCCCTTCTATGACCATTTTCACAATTATCATATCAATGTTATTACAGTCAGTAGATGTTTTATGTTTACATTTATTTACAATACCAATTATTTCTTTTTCTTCTACTGCTGTGAGGAACATTGAGCTTTGGTTTCTATCTATAAGATTATCATTCCAATCCTGAGGTGACGATGGATCAGGGATTTTTTCTACCAGATTTGGACCAACACTTACGAAAAAACGATTAAAACTATTAACTATATCATCCATATTGTCCCTTTTAATGTTGTTATCTATAAAATACTGAGGGTAACACGGTCTAGAGCCATTTTTAATAATATTATTTAATATATCCCATATTCCTTTAATATTGTTTTTGTTATTATTTAATATCTCACTATAGTATTCCTTTCTGCTAACCCTTATAATATTGGTTAACTTATTTTTATATTTTTTGTATTTATTCTCTGCCTCTTTAGTTCTTTGTTTTATGAATTCTCTATATAGTGTATTTTTCTTTTTACAGGCATTTTGTAACCCCTTTGTGATCCATGGTCGATCCGTGTATTTATGTTTTCTACTATATTGTTTAATTGGACAATTTTTGTCATATAGTGACATGAATATTTTTAAAAATGTTTCATATGCATTGTCAACATCAGTTTCATTGTATACAACATCCCAATTTTGTGCTAGCAAGTCATTTTTAAGTGCATTCATGGTTTCATCTGTCCTCAGTCGTCTGTATGTTAGTCTTTCATCTGGGTGATTTACTTTGAAGTTATTGTCATAAACTGTAAAAACTGGCAAGTGGTCACTGATGTCAATGATTAGTAATCCGCTCACGGTATTGTTTACAACGTCATTAGTGAATATGTTATCAATTAATGTGGAACTATGGGATGTGATTCTGCTGGGTCTGGTGATTTTTGGATAAAGGCTCATACTGTACATTGTATTAAGGAATTCGTCAGTCAATTTATGCTTATTTGGATTTAAAAGATCAATGTTGAAGTCACCACAGATGAAAGTAACTTTTTGCTTCATCATTGCAAAAGATGCTTCAATCCAATCCTTAAATAATTCAATACTAGAGCCTGGCGCTCTATACAGCTGATTATTACATTTTTGTTTTTTTCTTTACAAATTTCAATAGTTATACACTCTAACAAATTGTCAATTGCAGTTGACATATTTTGCACAACCCTATAATTCAAGTTTTTGTCCACATATACAGCCACACCTCCTCCATTTTTGTTTTTTCTGTTTACATAGTTGAGTTCGTATCCATCCAACTCAAAATCCATGCCCTTATCAGCATTAAACCAAGTTTCTGATATGGCAATAATTTCGAATGGGTTTGTAAATTGACTCAAGTAGTCCTTGATGTTATTGAAGTTTGCGTACATGCTTCTGCTGTTGAAATGGATTATAGATAATTTGTTGTCCGTTTTAATGGTCTGATTGTATTGTTTGTCCATGTAATAACAGCAGTTGTTGTTAATGTTGGAAAAGAAGTTATTGTCTGGATCTATATCGTTTTCTATGTCCAGTAAATTATGATCTGTATATTGAAAAGTTTTCAGCTCCGTATTGTCATGATCGAATGTCCTTTGAGTTGAGTCATCATTGTATCCGGATGCAGGTGAGTGAGTTATGTCCGACGGTGTCATGGTTGTGTGTTGTGGATTGAGTCCTCATACCTTATAGTCCGGTTTATGGTGATCATTGGTACCTGTCCAGCTCCTCCATGCTCCTAATGACAGGCTTAGGCTGCCCTCCTAAGCCTGCTACCACTGTGACCTGGGCTTGGATAAGCGTCAGAAAATAGTGAATTTTATTAAGCGAGTGAAAATAAACCTTTAGACGGCCCACAGATACCTAGATCTCAAATGAAAGTAGATCACCATCATTACAAGCAATCAACAGTAAAGAGGGTAAGGGTCAGAGGTCACAGCACCCAGATAGCCTTCTTGTTAGTGAAGTGAAATAACTTACGAATTAGTGACAGCAGAAGAAGGCATTTATTTTAAATTACAGAGCAAGCAGTGGAGGACTCTGTGTGTGAGTGTGTATGTGTGTGTGCGCGTGTGCATGTTTGTGTGTGTGTGTGTGTGTGTGTACATGCATGTGTATGATGGGTAGGGGTGATTCAGTTTATGTCCACCAGGTAGAGCTGGTTCTCCACAGTGTGTCTGGACAGATTGCAGTTACATTGCGTAAGAGGAGAAGCCAAGTGATGAAATAGCCTGTAATCTGTTTGGGCTGGCGGACACACACACATGCACACACACACACATCAGATGTTACTTCCAGGGTTTATATTTATGTGAATATCAGTAGCAGTTAGGCTGTCAGGACATTCAGATGAACTATCAGTTTAAGTAGAAATTGTCTAACAATTAAAAGGATTAAAATAAATACATGTAACATATATGCATAAAGTCGAGATGTTTACCTAATTTGAACATCAGGACACAACAAAATGATCATAACAAAAATGAAGACATGAACTGAATGCAAGTCAGTGAAAATATAACAGCAGATGACAGATAGGAAATGACTGATGTTGCTTTTAAACGATCATGGAGCAGTGGACCATGGAGTCTAGCAGCCTGTAAGTTTTCATTTCAACCAAATGTTATAGCAGCTGCTTTCACTCATCAGTTCCTCCTCTTGGGTTTAAGGTGTATTTATCAGTTGCCCCAGGAATAAAACTTGGAGGCTCTCGGGTCTTGATGCCTAATAGTTGATGACTACTTGATCATGAAGCTGAGTGAGCTTGATAAACTGCTAGGTGGCAGTGTTGCCTGAAGAGAGTTGAGCTGTCCTTGTGTCTGATTGTTGCCCTCCTATAGGACACATGTTTGATACTTGTATGGTGTATGGTGAACAGAAAAAAAGAAAAATGCTTTTATTTTGAACCATGTTCATCCTGATTCCAATGCATATCTGATCCATAACCACAGTCTAAATCAATGTGTTTTTTAATATCATAACCCTGCTTCCATTTGACAAGAAAAACACAGAGAATGACAATTAAAGCATTGAGTTGGGAGAGGGTTAGGTTTCAAGTTTATTTAGTGTTTGGAGAGATTGTGTTGGAAACAGCTGCAAGAGAAATGCAAGTGTCAGTTGCTTCCAGTGTCAACAAACAACTGAGAGCCTCAATTCCAAGGAGGATAAAGTCTCCAATCAATAACATGGGTGCATAACATATATAGTTTTTACAATTTTTGGTGAAAAATATCTTTTTTCGATGTACATTACTCTCAGGTCATTGGACCTGAGCAAAAAAACAAGAATTGAGTACTGCGCACTGCGTTGTGATTAAAGCTGTGATTATCAGCTGTGCAGTAGTAGCAGGAACACATTCAGCTCATTTAAACCCCTAGCAAGAAAGATTTAGGAAAGGAAGCTTGTACTAAATATTTATACCCTGGACATGATGTAGGCCTGTTATACTGGGCATCGTTCTCTATACAGCACAGGCCATTACTGCAGCACTCTTTTAGTTTTACCGTTTCCTTCTGAAATCAATCAAGCAGGCCAAGACAAATGTGTGATTTAGGGTGGCCTGTCAGATTTACGAAACAACACTGGCGCAAAAGGACTAATTCACATTTCATGAAACCGCCTCTGCTTCAGTCACTCAGCACTTTAACTGAACACTAAATCACCAACTAATGGGGCAGTGCTATTCTTAGCATCCTTACTGCTAGCCTGGGAGGTGTTGTTCCTCACCAAATGCAGAGCTTTTGATCTGGCCAAGTAGATTAGTGAGCATGCCAGTGATGTTAAGCATACATTTAAAACAGATGGAACTTAACAGGCGCCATGGGCAGAACATCCCTGAGCACATGAGCACATGAGGATGATTATTTGCATAGGAAGTGCTTAATCAGATGATGTATAGTGTGATTTGCCTGTGACAGGGTCCCCTGAGTTAAGACAGATAGAGTTAAGTACTGGGCTTGATACTCCAGTATCCTTGAGCCGCAGTGGTCGTAACTGTGGTGAAGACACTAGCTAAACCCACTACATATGCTTCTTTCCTTTGCGCTTGGAAGTTGGAAAATTCCAAATTTGTATCTCTCAGTTATGATGTAAATGCGCATGCATAAAATTAATGTTTGAATAGCAAGTACCTGGTGAGAAGGCTAGCAGCTAGCATACTCGCGATTTTTTGGTACAAAACACTGACCGTGACCAATGCTGGCTAATAGTGAAATCCTTAATCACCAGTGGCTAGTGGCACCTTAAGCACCTTAAGATGTCCAGGACCATCATAATAAAGTTTAACTGGGGCCATAAAAATATACTTTGTGGACACTAGGTTTGGTTCACCAATCACTGTGGCAGGTTGCCAATATGAATTTTGCCATCTCGGTAAATCACAAGTAGCAGAACTACAGGGCAAGCCTTACTGCCATTTGAGATTAGCTCATTCCTCTATAAACCCTGCAAATTGGGTCCTCTGTGGTTAACGGAGGGTCACAAATTAAATCAAACCTTTAAAACATATTTTGCTACAACCACTATGCACTGGCATCAAGTGCAGAAGGACTGATACTAAAAAGAGATGATAGAATCCCTGATAGCATTGACTTTTGGGCCACATGTTGCATCTAGCTGGTTCCTCTGGCTGAGATGTGATCCGGCAAAACACATGAGGGCCACATCATAACCACATTGGTTTGGCCATACCTTCAAAAATGGAGGGGATTTCTCCTCTGGGACAGTTCTGTAATTGAAGCGCTTGGCCCAGATAATACATTTTACTTTTGGGCCACACCTGATTTGTAACTGGCAAATGTGATATGGCAGAACACATGCGGGCCACATCCTAACCACTTCAGTTTGGCCATACACTCTGACACCTGCCCAGGTGGCAGAGAGGAGTCTTTTGCAGCACATGACCAGGACCTTATTTGCCTAATTTTTCACCTGGCTCCTCTCATCTTTCAACTGGCTTGGTAAGTGAATTTTAAACCTTTTAAGTTTTGTTGAACTAATGATAATAAATGGCGATTTTATTCTCGCTAAGTTTTGGTGCCACAAAACCTAGGTCTTTGGAGGAGAAAACTATAAGATGATTAGCCAAACAGAAGTCTGTTCTTCTTTAAAACGTGTGAAGGCGGTGACTAGACACAGGCTTATGGCTGCGTTAGCATCCTCGCTAAGCCTGCTGCTTTTCGGATGAAAATGTTAAACTTTAATGATCTCTAATGTCTGATTTTGCTAAAAGCGGTCGCTAACTTTAAGCGCTACTAACATTGGCTGCTAACACAGCACCTGTGTCTATATGAAGCGATATGAAGCACGGTATCTAAATTATATTAGCAGCTAACGCAGCTCACGGGAGCTAACGCCCAGTGTAAATTAAGTGTAAATTATATTAGCTACTAACATTGGGTGCTAACGCAGCTGAGGCGTGTCAGTGGTGATTAGCTGCTAACGTTAGCAAGTAACGAAGCCAGAGATCTATGCACGGCACCTCTGCCCGTCCACCAACATGAATATATGGTCGAGTGGCCATATTTCACAGTTTCTATGTGCTTCTCTTAGTGCAAACATTTCACTCGCCTTTGCCCTCAAAAGTGTGTGTGCGGACCGGGAGACTGGTTTAGCGAGTAACTTAGCTTAAGTGCGGTCTTTCAAGAACTACAAATCCCACAATCCCCTGGCCGCAACGAACCAATCACAGTACTTGTCTGTAGTGATGCAACCAGTGTCACGTGAGAGGTGACGCTCCTTTGCCTGTCTTCTCCCTCTCTATGCATCTGACAAGTGACTGACTGATTCAACTGAAAGTCATACATACAGTTTATGAAATATAAAAACTTTTTGAAAATTTGCAGTGCATTACATTATATCAAAAGCTACAATAACACTACTCTTTCTAATGTTCTGCATTCTGAAGGTGCTGTTAGAAGAAACCCAATGACTTCCTCAGTCTCAGACATGGCTTCATCTGTCTGGTGACAGAGATGGTGGGAGAAAAGAGAGAAAAAACTGCTAATGAAAAGAAAAGAGCTGGAGCTGACAGTTAAGCTAAATTTAAACTGTTCATTTATAGTTACATACTGATCATATTTTTTGTACTGTTCATTTTTGTTTGCACTACATTTTGTGAAATAAAACTGAAGCAAAACGTTTGTATTTCATTTTCATACATACACTACTCACAAAAAGTTAGGGATATTCGGCTTTTGGGTGAAATTTCAGGATGAACCTAAAATGCATTATAATCTTTACAGGTGAACTTAATGTGACCTTCTGTAAACTTTTGAATGCACATGTCCAACTGTTCAATGTTTCAGTACTTTTTGCACAAGTTGCTGTTCTCTAACAAGGAGCTTAACGGCAAAATTCACATCAGGTGTTTGATGCTCCAGCTCATCGAGGTCGTATCATTAGGGAATGGCTGCTGGAGACTGGGGTACCTCAAATGGAGTGGCCTGCACTTTCTCCAGACCTGAATCCCATAGAAAACCTATGGGATCAGCTGAGTCGCCGTGTAGAGGCTCGGAGCTCTGTACCCCAGAACCTCAATGTCCTGAGGGCCGCCCTTCAAGAGGAGTGGGATGCCATGCCTCAGCAGACAATAAGTCGACTTGTGAACAGCAGGAGACGTCGTTGTCAAGCTGTAATTGATGCTCAAGGGCACATGACAAGTTATTGACACTGACATTTTTTGTTGTGGTATATCCACCACTGTTGTTGGCTTTTGTTTCAAGAAATTGTTTGAGATGAGGAAATCATGAGTGTATGCTTCTACTTAAATGCCCTACTTTCATGATATAATATCACTGTAGCGTGAACTTTTTCCATTTTCCATAAATTTCACCCAAAAGCCAAATATCCCTAACTTTTTGTGAGTAGTGTATCATGGATGGTTAAAGTGATCCATGTACAGGGCAACTTAATCACTGCTCATATTGCACTAAAATTATTATTGTTATTTGGTGCCAGCTAGATTTGACCTGTCATTCACTTCAAGTAATGTCACTCTGTCAACGATATGAAGGCCACATAAGGGTCATATTTAGTTTACTCCTGGTAGAAGTCTGGTTTTGTTATGGTTCAGTTAAAGCTAATACACCCTAGGGCCAGATGTGGCCCATCATTCACTTCCGAAAGTGAGCCAGGTAAAAGGTTTGGTGTAAATAAGGTTAGCTTCTGGGTAAAATCTGGCTTTTGGTCTGTCAGCCACATGTGGGCCACATAAGAGCCATTAGGCTTTACCAGAACTCAGCCATACAGGCGTGCCGTATGAGGCCCAGCTGTAAGCCATATGATCTTTTGGTGTTGGTACAGCTGTGGCAGAGGTCTGGCTATGTTATGGTTCAAACACAGCTTTCATATACCTGGGCCAGATATGGGCCGTCATTCACTTCTGTAACTGGGCCACATCTTTGCTGTTCATTTGGGCCACATCCAAGCCAAAGGAAATTTGCTATTGGGGAATAGGGTTTAATAATGAATAATGTGTTACTTTCTGTCCTAGTGGAGTTGGTCTGCTCCAGAGCAAGGTTGGAGGTAATGCTGTGTTCCGGTCGAAGTCAGAAGTGGGAATTTCCCAGCTAGCAATGACAGCCTCTGTGTTTCAGTGATCCATCTCGAAAAGACCAAAAGATATTTTCTTTTCACAACATAAAACTCTGCTCTTTTTGTAACAGAATGTCTGGAGCTATTACTCTGAGTGGCAGACAAATACACTATATTACCAAAAGTATTCGCTCACCTGCCTTTACTCATACTATGAACTGAAGTGCCATCCCATTCCTAACCCATAGAGTTCAATATGATGTCGGTCCACCTTTTGCAGCTATTACAGCTTCAACTCTTCTGGGAAGACTGTCCACAAGGTTGAGGAGAGTGTTTATAGGAATTTTTGACCATTCTTCCAAAAGCGCATTGGTGAGGTCACACACTGATGTTGGTCGAGAAGGCCTGGCTCTCAGTCTCCGCTCTAATTCATCCCAAAGATGTTCTATCGGGTTCAGGTCAGGACTCTGTGCAGGCCAGTCAAGTTCATCCACACCAGACTCTGTCATCCATGTCTTTATGGACCTTGCTTTGTGCACTGGTGCACAGTCATGTTGGAAGAGGAAGGGGCCCGCTCCAAACTGTTCCCACAAGGTTGGGAGCATGGAATTGTCCAAAATGTTTTGGTATCCTGAAGCATTCAAAGTTCCTTTCACTGGAACTAAGGGGCCAAGCCCAGCTCCTGAAAAACAACCCCACACCATAATTCCTCCTCCACCAAATTTCACAGTCGGCACAATGCAGTCTGAAATGTACCGTTCTCCTGGCAACCTCCAAACCCAGACTCGTCCATCAGATTGCCAGATGGAAAAGCGTGATTCATCACTCCAGAGAACGCGTCTCCACTGCTCTAGAGGCCAGTGGCGGCGTGCTTTACACCATTGCATCCGACGCTTTGTATTGCACTTGGTGATGTGTGGCTTGGCTGCACACAGCTCTCTGCGTACTGTACTTGGGCTAATCTGAAGGTCACATGAAGTTTGTAGCTCTGTAGCAATTGACTGTGCAGAAAGTCGGCGACCTCTTTGCACTATGCGCTTCAGCATCCGCTGACCCCTCTCCGTCACTTTACGTGGCCTACCACTTCGTGGCTGAGTTGCTGTTGTTCCCAAACGCTTCCATTTTGTTATAATAGAGCTGACAGTTGACTGTGGAATATTTAGGAGCGAGGAAATTTCACGACTGGATTTGTTGCACAGGTGGCATCCTATGACAGTTCCACGCTGGAATTCACTGAGCTCCTGAGAGCGGCCCATTCTTTCACAAATGTCTTGTTTCACAGTCTGCATGCCTGAGTGCTTGATTTTATACACCTGTGGCCAGGCCAAGTGATTAGGACACCTGATTCTGATCATTTGAATGGGTGAGCGAATACTTTTGGTAATATAGTGTATGTTCCGAAATTTTTGGTACTTGGAACTTTGGGGTTAAGAGACCTGACATTCCTACTTGGAATTTCAATATCTGTGTCAAAAACAGGAGATTCAGATTTGTGACTCTTTATTATGGAGTCTGTCAACCTTAGCTGAAGTTTTCACCTTTAGATGATTTCCCATTCACGATACAGACAATCTGTCAGCTATCTTAGTTAGTATTTGTCTAGTGAATGAACTCACATACAACCTTTATAAGATGATAATATATGTATATTATATTGATTGGTGATAACCACTGTTTTTGACAACCACCCTAAAAAATATCAATGCATCAGCTTGGCTGTTAGCAAACAAGTTAGTTAAACTAGTTTAGTTTAGTTTAGTTTGTTTACAAAGGAATGTACGTTGGCGTATTTGTGCCATTGTAGGGAGAAAAAAATAATGATAATGGAGCCAAGGGAGGAGGGGTAATATTCTGTGGAAAAAAATGCTCAGAATTTCCGAGATTAAAGTTGTAAATTTACAATAAAAAATGGATATTCTTTCAGATGGAAGTGGTAAATTTACAGGAAAAAAAACCTCATAAATAAAAAAATAAAAAACTCAAACTCTGAGATTATAAAGTCACACATTTATGAGAAAAAAAAATTAGTAAGAAGGGAATCATGGTGATTTGAGCCCAGAATTACAATCTTCTCATCAGCTTCTGGACTTTGTAGAGACATTGCCATGACTTGGGCCGATTCAGAAGGAAAAAAAAATTGTGACTCTGGGCTAAAATCAGCAGGATTTCCTTGTTACTAAATCCCATTGCAAAGTAGAATTTGATGAGGTCATCAGCTGCAGACTGAGCTGCAGAATAGCCTTCTATCTGTACACTGCAGCACACCAAAATGCACTTTTTTTCTAATTTTCAAATCTTAGCAATGAAGCTTTTTGCATTAAATATCAATTGCACATATGAGAAGTGGGCATTTCAAGAAATAAACATTTTGATTTCACATAAATTTGAATCATATATAAAAATCCTTGTCTTTTAAAGAGCTAGTAGGGAAAAGGACTTAAATGCTTTTGGATGAAAATCTGCTCCTGCAAAACAGCCATCTTTTTTTTTCTTTCTAAGTCAGCAGCAATATGGCTTCTTGATAGCCTTGTAGGACCTTAAGCCATGATCTAAAAGTCGGCCACGTACAGTGCGGGTGGAACACTGGACACCAGTTTGGTTTGACCACTGCTGCTGAAGCTCCTGTGATGTCATTCAGCAGTTTTGCCTGCACATGCGGATCAGGATGCGGTCCTTTCTTGCTGAAGAAACCCTTGGACGCCCAGATCTTGGTTTGTCTTCCAAGCTGTTGGTTCGTCTGTATTTCTGCAGAGTGGATCCAACTGCTGAAGGACTGCATCTGCACTTCCTGGCTATCTGGCGGCAGCTGTACCCTTCCTGGCTGAGAATCTTTATCTTCAGGCGTGTTTCCTGCGTTAGGTTCCTTGTTTTAGCCATTTTTGTGTCTGAAGAACTTTCAAATGTGCTGGCTTTATATAGACACCAAGCTTGGCAACATAAATTGTGTCTTTTAATAAAAAGAACGACCTTCATCACTGGTACCAAAATGATCCAATACTCAAAATTGTAAAATGTAATACCTTATTTCATTATTGGCAAAAAGTTATTATGTTATTGGTTCAGAAATTTTATTACATTACTGGTAAATTATTACATTATCGAATTTTATTACATTAAGAACAGAAAAATGATTACATTATTGGCACTTAGCCTATTACGTTATTGGCTGCTACAGACCTCATTCCTGGACAGACAGGTGTGCAATAGATGGTGCTCATTTGTTATAAACATTACATTCTCTCCCTAACCTTAACCAGGTGGTTTTTAATGTCTAAATCTAACCTTTCCCTTTCCTTAATCAAATGGTTTTGGTGGCTGAAGGTAACAAAACTGCCTAAAATGCTGCCCGACATGATATACAAGATACGTTGATTAGAAACATATTTGTGGTGCATCAGACACAGACGTAATTGGGGACAAAATACTTTCCTCCCTAAACGTAATTAAGAATGCAGTTTAATTGCATGGGAATGTCATTTTTGGTGAAAGGTTGCATTTAGAATGGCAGAGGCCAAAACATGTCTGCCAAATAAATTGGAGATGTAAAAAGTTAAGTTGTCTTCAGTTGTCTTATTTTGGCAAAAAAAACAACAACAAACAAACAAACAAACAAAAAAAAAAACACCTAAAGTGATCCGAGGGATACAGTTACACCGGTGTGAGCAACCGAACATTGTAGTTATACTGGCTTCTGCTATTTGTTTTTTACAAGGGATGGAAAACACCACAGTATGTTGTTTGAGACAGAAGACAATAATAATAATAATAATAATAATAATAATGCTAGGCATTACCTCCACTGTACTATAGTACTGAAATGCAAATGTTGCAGGTACTAAATCAACAGTTCTCCAGTTCTTCATATCTGAATGTCATCCAGAGTATGACAACCCTTGTCTCACTCTGTGAGCCTCCAGAGAACCTGCTGCCTCTGTGTTAATATTTGCCGGGTTAAATCTTTGGTCTAGACAGTTTGCCTACCAGAACAGATCAAGGTATAGTCCTCAAAAGACCTTCAAAGCAAACATACATGCGCACCCTTGTGTGTCCTAGTCTCTACTTTAAAGGGAGATTCTGACACTTCCTGCAGAAGGATGACAGCAGTGTTTAGATTCTGAGATGCTGAGAATGTCTCAACATGCCCCTGGCTATAATATTCCATCCATCCCATCTAGTTAAGATTCACAGCACTGCCCTGTCATGGAGATGATCCAATGGTTTGGCGAGCTCAACCCAGGGTCAGTTAACCATGGTTAGCTACTGAGATCTTTGTCTAAAGCCTGAAGTCTACCTGGGGTTGTAATATTATTTCATCTATCATCATATATCATTGTATTAATCTTATAAATGGGTAGAAGTTTAGTTGTATGTGATGGAGGGAAGTCAGCATGCATGAAAAAATGGCTATGCTAAATTGACCTGGAATGTCAGGGTTAGAATATGGGATCTCTGGCATATCAAACATATGCCTTATCCACCAAGCTAAACTTGAAGCAAAATTGAGCTTTGGCAGAGTGTTGTATTGTATAGTTACCTGGACATGATATGAATCCACATGGTAGTGAAAGATCTTCATCAATTGCTCTGTGCTCCTTTGAACTGCTAATGCACACCACAGTTTCACTCATTTATTTCCATAGTGCTGCAAAGCAGGGTAAGAAAATAACAGCTTTGGCACATCAACCAATCAAAACAGATTATGCCACTATAGGAAAGAACTAGTGTTGCAAAATTCCCGGAATTTTCAAAGTTGGAAATTTTCCATGGGAATTTTCGGAAATTAACGGGAATAAACGGGAATTTTTGGGAATTTATATTCACTGCATTCACCCGGTCATATACATGTATACATAATAAACATTTTGGTTTGTTATAAGGAGATATGCATGCAAACATGTTACATTATAATGAATTTCCAGGGAATTTTTGGGAATTTTCCCTAGCTGAGTCAAACTGTCGTGAATATTGGCATAACCAGTGTGCGAAATAAGGGGGAGCAAAGGGGAGCACAGCTCCCCTGGTGGTGACATGAGCTCCCCTGGCTGAAAACATTGTGAAATTTTGGGGGAGCAGTGCCTGCTCGGTGCTGTCCAGCACTGCACGGTGTGCATGGCCACCCGGTCAGGTCTGCCGGATCTGGTTGATTATTATTATCAGTTGATTATTGATTGTGCAATGCCGAGATTCGCAGTTAATTGCGCTGCGTGCATTAAACAATTTTGCGGAAGCAGGAGGACGGCATAATTTACGTCGTATCCACGTTTGCGCGCTGCGTGCATGACCGTGCATGTGCTCGTGCATGAGCGCCCGTACCGTACTGGAGCTCACCCCCTCCAACTGTGCCAGAGTAATTTTAAGTTGATTTAATTAAACAGTCAAACGTTACTTTGGTGGTCCGTGGATTCATTTTTATCATGTGGATTGAAGTTTGCGTAGCCCATATAAATGCTAAGGAAATCTGTTGTTCAAATGAAATTAACCTGATCCATCAGGGCGTTTTATGTAAATATCCTACATTAAGATATTAATGGTATCACCCGTGTGCAACAAATTTTCTCTTTATAATAATCCTATGTCTGTTCTGTTGTAGGATATTAATACAACGAGCAGCAGTTATACAGCGTTAGTAAGAGGTGTAGGCTATTAATTCAGGCTTAAGACTGTGTGCAGTACTATTGTTAAGGTGTGCATATGAAGCGGTTCAAACTACCCATTAAAATGCATAGAAATGCAGGAAATTGAATCGTGATGCTGATGTGATGATCGTCTGTCTCATTGGAAGTGCTGTAGCCTAGTAGAGTATGGGCTACTGATTGATAATGATCAAATGTGCTGGAAATTATTTGCATATGTGAATCATGGTGCACAGTTTAATTTGCATTGAATCATGCAACATATTTGTTTCCACCAAAATGCAAAGTTGACTGTTATTATTTAAGTTTTATATTTCAATTTTATTTCACACACTTGGGTATGGGGATGATGATTTTACAGTATGCTGGCATTGTGGCCTTTGGGTTAGAGGTGTGTCCTGAGTTCAGGAGATTAGGGTTTCCATTTCCAAAATGGTGATATTGATGTTGTCATTCATTTTATTGATTATTGTTTATTTTTGCCCCATTCACCTTAGGTTAACAACAACAAACGAAAATTTCCAAAATTCCCAAGCTTAAATTTTCATGGAAACTTTTAAAAAAAACTAATTGAAATTGATGACAAGGAAAAAAAAAAAAAAGAAAATTCCCTAAATTCCCGAGCCGAATTTTCCAGGGAATTTTCGGAAAAATAATAAAAAAAAAAGTGACAGCAAAAATCTCCTGAAAATTTCCAATATTCCAGAGCGAAAATTTCCACAGGAATTTTCGAAAACTTTCCGGGAAATTCACCGGAAACTTTCCACCCCTTTGCAACACTAGAAACAACAAGTCATGATATCCATTTGAAGGAAGATCCGGCATCTCCAAGTAACTGAATTGCAACCTTGCTCAAGGACAAAACGACCTGATAGGACTTTATTCAAATAATTGTATAATTACACAAAAAGAAATGAACCTGCCATTTTTTATGGCCGTGGGCATAATCTGTTTGTGTTCATTTCTGTGCTAAATTTTTATTTTGGGAAATATTTTGCTTTGCTTATAGGAGTAAATGAAGAAACGCAAATACAGTATCCTGGATTAGCAGCCTAGAGGAGCATAGAGCAACTCATGAGGATACTTGAGGACTCTGGAAGGTTGTTCTGACAATATTCACCACAGAACAAGAGTTTTGGTGGTATGTGTCTACAGAATAATGTATATAGAAGAATTATTATGAAAATTCTTTTGGCTAAAAGGAAAGATACATTTACATCCATACTTACAACCTGATTGCCAGCACTAGATCTTTCGATGTAACGGCTGAAATGCACTAGCCATGGACGTGGTGTGAAATGGCTGCTGCAGCAGAACGTTTCCATTATGCTCAACTGAAGCTAATGCGCTGACCATGGAAAGCTTCGAGCTGCGGATCTCTGCTTTTGCATGGCTGGTCTACTTTTTTCCCCTCTACATGGCTATGCAGCTGACCAACGGGGAAAGATGCAGCAAGTTGGTGTAGCAGGTCCCGCTCCGCATGGCCTACATGGCGCACCATGTTTGTGCCTAGTGTGTTTTATACATAAGGTGTAGAGTTTCAGTAATGGACTGAGTGAGTGACTGAGTGGCAGTATGCAATTTTGACCACTAGATGGTATCCTCACTACAAACTCTGCAAATACAATCCCTGCCCCAACACACACAGACACAGACACAGACACAGACACAGACACAGACAGACACACACACACACACACACACACACACACACACACACACACACACACACACACAAACACACACACACACACACACACACACAGCATAGCATATGTTCTGCTGAGCCAGTGTTAGTTGTCAGCCATGGGTTGAAACCTAAATATAAAGAAAAAGTGTGTTTTAAGATGGAAATGGTGAATTGAACTCTCACAACACTACTGTTGTCTTCATGTAATGTAGTTTCCCCCATATGGATCTATATTACATGTTTTTTCCATCTGATCTATTGCACAGTTATAGCAAGTCCCCACCCCCCCACCCCCTCCCACTCCAGCCACAACCCTCCCTAGTCCAAACAGCTGATGGAAGTCTGTGTTCCTATATTATAGACCTTTGTCCTACATTAACATTGTTTAATCCTGACCCCTGGCCTACATCGGAGCTGTGCTTTCCAGAGATATGTCTCCTAAACTAACAGACGATATCTTTCTTATCTCTGGTCAAGTTAATGAGGTATTTGGTATGGGCAGTTGCACAGGTGCATAAATGCTGAGTGGGGCTACCTGTAGGACAGGGACTATTTGTCATGTCAAGAGGATTATCAAAGATAAATCTCAAGTTATGCCAGAATGTCAGCTACATCATTGCACTGTTTTGTGCAGGTGCTTGGTGCCCACGGAAAGCAATATCCTAAATAAGATCTCCCTTTCCTCTCATGAATTCTGAAAAAAAAAACAAAAAAAAAAACCAACAACTCTGAAACAAGTCTTGGATTGCCTCACTGTAATGCCTCTCACTTAGCTCTCTTGTTTTTCTTCTCACATACTTTCATATGCACACATGAAACAGCATTGATTATGTCAGTCAGGTTGTAAATGTGGCTGTAAACATGCCTTGACGGGTCATGTCTGACTTTTTTGCAGTATTTTCCTAGCATCCAAAAGATTTTTCTCCCATAGGAGAAAATAAAGTAACCGTGAACCTTGACCTGACCTAATGTTTTGGTAAGGAGAAGCATCTCACAAATCTGGCAGCAATCTGTGAGTGCAGCCACCTGCAAATGAGATATTATGCTTTTGTTTACAGCACCTCTTATAATTAATGCATGATCTTTTATTAGGTGTAACTATATCTCTGTACAATGGATCAGACTTCTTGCAAACTTCTTATGTGTATCTCTCTAAGGAGGTATATGGGAGAAAGAATTTGGGTATAAATGAACCTAAATCAGCGCAATGTTGAGATATGCTATATTTCTCCTGAAAATGTAATCTTAAAGGATCAGTTCACCCATTTTGAAAAAACAATATTATGCCCCTGTTAGTACAGTGGAGAAAGTTGTTGTTTTTGTCTTCCGACATGTGTGCATGTGTTTAGTGAGATAAACACAAATGATAAAAAAAATGATAAATATAGTTCTGTCCTTGTGTTGGCTACTGCTCCTGTGGTGTGGAGTGATACAGGAAGTGTAGAAGTTTCTGGATCTTTCCAGATATTGATAACAGAAAAAATACAGTTTTAAACAGTAAGTTGAGCAAAACTATCATCTGTGTACACATGGTAACTGCATGTGCATTTTAGCTTGGGAAAGTGACACTAGTAAAGTGGTGTTAAACGTTCTTTAAGTGGATTAAAGCAGCATTGTTTTTTGTTTTTTTGGTTTTGTTTTTGTTTTTTTGAAGTTAGCTGGGGGAAACCCACCCTCATGGCAGGAGGGTAACAGTTTGGCATTTGGGGCATCCAGTCAGTATCCAGTTGACAATGGTTGATTTCAGCTCAAAACAGTAGACAGAAGACAGAAATACACAGACTGCAATTAGATGGTGCGATGTACTGTGCACTGAGGCATATCAACACTATTCAGAGTGACTTACAATGAGTTCAACAGTAAAACAAGCCGAATTTCAAGAATAGTCAAGCGTTATAGTTCACAGCTACCAGATAAAATGGGAGAAAAAAATATGAAAAAGTGTGTGGGGAAGAAATAAAATATATGGAGAGATGTACAACTTTCTCTCTCTCCACCTATTACTGCCATAATTTGTCTTGCTTTCAATGCTTCCTCTGTCTCCCATTCTAATAAGCAATAACCTCTAGTGTCCACCATGCTGAGCCAGCAGTTTCAGCCAACCCTACTAGCATGACACATCATCTCGCCAGTCATTTCACAACCTCTGTATCAGGCAGTTTCTAGAGAGAAGACAAAAATACACACACATATCAGATAAACTAATAGAGAGTGCAGCATTAGGCTGGTCAGGAGGGGTAACGGCTGTCTGGGGTGATGTAGAGCGTTATGCAATCTCTCCTGTGCTGCATGGGGAGGACAGGCAGGGTGATGGACGCCTGTAAACTCTGGATGCGCCCCCCCGGAGGCCCTGACTGTGGGGGGTTGGGGGTTGGGGGTACTTGCTCCTTGCTTTACCCTACAAATGGGCATCATGAGGCTCCTGGCATACACAGCGTGCAGGTGAACCCATACATACTCCTGGAAATATTTAACCACAGTTGCTGCACCGACATTTGTGTGTAGTCTGGTGATCAGAGAGCCCGTCCTTCATTAATATGATGTCAAAAATCCATCCTTCAAGATATCCTTCGAGTCTAGATAATGGATCCCCACCAGCCCTTCACTCGCTGGGGAGGAGGTCACCGGCATTCTGAATCCAAAAGACCCAGAATTCCTCTGTATCTCATCTGTCTGTATAAGGGCCTTGAACCTGACTTTTGGGGAGGGATTGCCACTTGAGGTTATTTTATGAAAAGATGTTAGATGTTTTGGTTTGTGATAATTATGAAACTCTCTAGGTGTCATACTTGTCAAATAAATTCAAATTGGTTAGATTAAATCATGATGTTCTAATTACTGATGTTATAAAAACTTGCTTGTGAAAGACACCTTTCACAAGCATTTAACCCTTTGAAACCAGAACAAATTCACTTGATTTCTTTCAAAAACATGGGAAAAAGTGGATGAGTAAATTAGCAAGAAATGACCCAGAAATAGCAAGACATTAGTAAAAAGTTCCAAGAAAATTTGAAAAAATGAATAAGAATAAAACGAAAAAAAAAAAAAAAAAAAAACACGGAAAACTATATTTATATAATTATGCATCTTAAATTATATTACAAGATTACTATTCTTTTTGCAATAATTTAAAGTTAAATTAAACTATTCTTCACTTTCTAAGGACCCCCTAAAAGACCCTCAAGGATACCTCTGAGTCCATGGACCCCAATTTGAAAACCATGGCTTTACTCCACAAATATGAGACAAAGATGTCAGATGACATTTAGCCCCATCTCATTAATTTGTTGTTGTTGCACAACAATGGACTTGAGTGGGGCTTTCAAAGAGTGGTATAAAATTAAAAATGTCTGCACTTGGCATAAGATCCACACGCAACATATACAGGCTGTTTGCATCTTAGAAAATTTTCTGGACTTTTTCCTAAATATATTAATGTTGAAGCCTAATTCAGATTAAACCAGGTATCAAATATATTGACAGCTTCCTGGCATGAGACACAGGATAACAGGGCCTCATTTAAAGTCCATTTTTCCCCGAGGGGAAATTGGGTAATACAAGACATACATTCTACAGTAGACTAATAACCTACTTTTTAATCAGGACAGATGTGAGAATGGAATAAAAGAGAATGAGGAATTTGAAGCAAGATTACATTTATTAATGAGCAGGAGGAAGACCCAGGCAGGAAGTAGATTGCCTTGGGAGGATCCCATGAATTAAATGTTTTCAGTGGCGATGATGAGGAATACAGAACTTGATGTTGAAGTAATTTCTGATCATAGGGTTTTACTGGAGAAGGGCCAGGCATTCATGGGTCATGAAATGGCCAAGGTGCTGAAATGACACTGTTAAGTATTGCTCTATAAGTGCACCCTTACTCCCTGTACTACGGTACTAAATGTCCTGTTGACATTCTGTTGTGTTATTATGGTAATGTGATGATGTCACCACGCTGGCGCACAGGTAGAGCGCTCCAGTCATGTGTGTGCGGTTGCAGAAATGATAGACTGCAGAGCAGTCGTGTTTGTGCAGTGTTATTTGATGCACAATAAATATGCCAAGTGAAGGCTAAATAGAGAATCCACTCCGTTCTACTTATTCTCCACCACGCAGAACAGGTTGAGAAGTCACCGCTTCACCGACTCTCTACAGACAGCTCAATGACAACAGACAGCAAGAACACTTGTTCTTTGACAGCTTTAAAACTACTGGCTAATGACAAGCCAGGTTGTGATTGGCTGAAGACAGGAGCAAGCTGGTGGAGCTTAGGGGCTCTAGTTTCGCAGACCTGGTGAGGCAGGGGCGCAGCGCTGCTGCGTTTCGCCAACTGGGTGTGGCCAGGTGAATTTTGCAAGTTTGGCACGCCGTGCGCGGTGGCGGCGCAAGTACTCCGCCGTTCCTCCTACCGGCGCATGGGACTTGTTTCAAGTGAAAATTCACTTGAAACAAGTGAAAATTTGCTTGTTTCATTGGCAAAATTTGCCGGTGGAAAAAGTGAAAATTCACTTGAAATAAGTGAAAATTAGCTAGAAACAAGAAACAAATTTTGTCAATGAAACAAGCAAATTTTCACTTGTTTCAAGCAAATTTTCACTTGAAACAAGAGACAGTTTTCTAAAAACAAGTTACTTCTGAGGTGATCGTGTCTTATTTTAAGTGTAATGAGATATTTTGACTAGAAATAAGACATTTTTGACTTGAAATAAGACAAATAATCTTGTTAAGATTGAGTTTTTGCAGTGCGAGAGAAGGCGTGGAGTGGGTTTGACACAGCCGATTCACTTTAAACCAATCAAATGAGCCGCTGTCCTCCCCTTTAAAATGCGCTATGCGAAGGCATAATGACACATCACCAAAACCTCACAGGCAGGCTTCCGGAATGTCAGGCACATTAACAATTCAATAAATACCGATTAAAAAAAAAAAAAAAAAACACTATTCAATGCTACTGTCACAATCAGCACATACATATATCTCCATATCAACTGTCCTGTCACAACTGATGTCAGATCAAAGGAGATTGGCACCGTTTGTGCTGATTGTGAGGTTTTGGTGATGTGCGCCAGGCAGCCAAACTTCCACTGCGCCAGCTCCGCTCCGCCTTGTGCCGAAAGTAGACCTGGTTTCAGATGGCGAGCTTTGAGTGCACCTCGGCGAAGCCTTTTGGCACGAAACTGTCACTGCGCCACGCTGAATCTGTCAGCACCTCCCCCTGCTGCAACGCCACTCCCATCTCAGCGCACCTCGGTCTGCGAAACTAGCAAACTGTGCGCTCCTCAGGTTGCGCTGGTCCAAACCAGGTCTGTGCGGGGTTCGCCTCACTGCGCCACCCTGCGCTGCGCCAGGAAACTAGAGCCCTAGGAGACAGTGGTAGTGCTTGTGACTTAGAAAGCATGTGCAAATAGATAGACTTAAACTTTGGCCAGGCTTCATAAAAGTCTATAGGCAGTAGACTATACATATCAGCCCACATATAGATAAAATATAAATATACAGATTCAACATTAAAGCAAAACTGAACCTTGGTAGAGTGTTGGGTTGAATAATCCTCATTGTGGTGAAATAGCGTTATCAGTTTCTCTGTGCTTCCTGGCTGCTAATCCAGAATACTGTATTTCCAGCTCTTCATTTAGCTTCATGTGACATCTCTGTGACATCTAACAGCTCCCAAAATAGCACTTTTCACACATAAATGAATGTGAGCAAAGCAGATTTTGCTGATTAAGAAGCTTGTAATTAAAAGTTCCAGTACCTGTTTTTTCCCAGAAAATAAATGTCTCTTTTCTTGATATTTTCCTATTTGAACTGTAAAGTATATTGGACAGGTAACATCAGTAGGAAATTTCCCCATATTATCTTGTGCCAGGAAGAAGCAATCTGATAGTGCTTTCACAAATAATTGCAATTGCCAAGAAAAGGGTACCAGAATTTCTTTTTTCTAACATTAAAAGTGTTATTTTGGGAACTGTTTTGCTATGGAAGTCAGTAGAGACAGAAATACAGTATGCTGGATTTACCAGTCCTAGGTAGCTTGAAGCAACTAGTTACCTGAACTCTGAGGAAACTATACAACCCGACACTCCACCAAAGTTCAAATTTACTTCAAAAATTCAATATTAAGTTCCTTGATGATTAAAAAGTCCATCTGTTCCTCAAAATTGTGACGACCGCCATGATTCACTGTGTTTGTATGTGTATACTGTGTGCATGTATATGTGTCATTCATGGAGTTCACAACACAGGTGTTTGTTTGGCAGCTGCTGTTGAATGGGGAGTGTGTGATGCTCCTGAACCATATAAAGCCATTTTCCACTGTGACGTTGTGAAGCTGTTGCACACCTTTGTCTGTAACCAGATATGGTGCAACCTGAAATGAAGTGACACCTTAGAAAAACAAACAACCAGAAACCAAGACCATGCACAGTCATGATGAGTGTAGATAAATCTAAAGTTGGTTATATGCCAAGAATGCCATGGCTGGAGTATTAAAATAATACTGAATGACAGCAAGGACATGCATCTGTAAATCCTTCTATCAACAGGACAATTACTTGATTATTGATAAAACAGGGACCGGTGCAGACTAGAAAATTCACCTGTAAGTTTCAAACAACCATCCAGACATTTGTTGAGCAGACAGGTTTTTTTTTAGGTTGATTTAATATGATTTGATTTATTTGATCATAGACTTGTTGCATTTTGATACTTGCATACCTTATGATGTAATAATACAACTACTAACTTTATGTATATAGCACTTTTCTTCACGATTGTTGCAAAGTGCTTAAAATAAAATAATAATGAAAAGAATAAATGAAGTTCAGACACAGGAAAAATATGACAAAGATACGTCTATAAATGGATTGCATTTATATAGCGCTTTTCTAGTCTACTGACCATTCAAAGCGCTTAACAATGTTTTGCCTCACATTCACCCATTCACACACTGATGGCAGAGGCTGCCATGCAAGGCGCCTAGCTGTCCATCAGGAGCAGTGAGGGGTTCAGTATCTTGCTCAAGGACACTTCGACACACATGTCGACACACTCTGGAGGAGCCAGGGATCGAACGGGGAACCCTCTGGTTATCGGCTCTACCTCCTGAGCCATGCCGCCCCTCTATGACAACACACAAGTGATAAAAATTAAATGAACATAAGAACATCAATAAATAAACAAAGGGCATTCAAAAATCTGTTCAATCAATAAATAAAACAGTAAATAAAATAATTATTTTAAAGCAAGTATAAAATGTGTGTTTGTAGTTGATGTTTAAAAGATGCAAGATTGGTGACTGTTCAGATTCAGATAACAGGAAGGTCTTTCTAAAGTTTTTGTTCCATGGTGGCAAACACACTGTGCCGTCTGGTTACAGAATCAGAGATACTCAGTTGATCCCCGAGGGGAAATTGGGTACCAGCTTAATCTTTGGAACGATGAGCAGAGCTTTTTCTGATGACCTTTAGTGAACAGCCTTGTGCATATGGAATAAGTAGGTCACGTAATGTGGAGTCATGTAATGTGGGATGAATCCATGTAAAACTTTAAAAGTAATCAATAAAATTTTAAAATATGTTCTCAAAGTAATTGGAAGCCAGTGGAGGTGAAGCTAGAATGTCAGCTTTTCTCTAAGTTCTAGAGAAAACCTGGACAAGCAGGTTGGGCAAGGCAGGAGTGGGAAAATTTGAACATTAAAATAAGGTTTAATGATTACTACAATTTTAAATCCATATAAAAATTATTCCCACTAATCTCTCCTGGCAGATGGCTATGAGACTGTGAAATCAAGTCTTGATTGAATATGTCCTCAGGAGGAGATGATGAAAAAGATAAAGCCATTCCAGTTTCAGCTGCAGTTGTTTTTATGCTTCATGGCTGACAGTCTGAGATCCATTCTCACCCAACTCAACCATGGCAAGAAGCCTTACTTATAAAAGGTGTTGATGCAGCGGAATTACACAATTGGCTTGCTGGGCCATTTTTAACCTGTGAACATTTCTTTCTTCCTAAATGGGAGCGTGGCTGGACTTGAAACAGCACACACAGCTGGTCTGCCAGGCTGACAGCAGCCAGAAAATACAGTGGGTTTGGTTTGTTTCTCGGCACTGAGCCAGTTACCTGGAGGAGACGCTGAGCTCCACAGCTTTATGCTTTCACAAGTGTCAGAGATAGGGGGAATATGTCAACAAGGTGCAAATCGTACACTATGATTTATTTATGTTATTCAATCACATTATTAGAAGATGCCACAGCCCAGCACAGGGGTGTATGCTTTACAGGTCAGATTACTGGCTGCAGCATGCCCCCTGTTTCTTTGAAGCTGTTTCATTTGCTTTTCCTTTCCCTTACAGTGCAGACTTCATTTCTGGACCTGGAATGAATAATACATGGCAACACTTCTGTGTTTTGTTTTAACCTGCTTACGTAAACGTAAACGTTACAAGAAAATTACCAAACCAAAGACAAAAATAGAAAAAAAAAAAAAAATGAAAAAATGACCATAATACTAGCATAAAATATATTATGAGAAACTATCTAACATTACCATAAAATAACCAAAAACCAAAAAAGAGCCAATTAACATAAAATTACAGTTAGAAGTTTGTTTTTTGGGTTTGTGTGTGTGTGTGTGTGTGTGTGTGTGTGTGTGTGTGTGTGGTGGGGTAGGGGTGTTGGGGGGATTTTCAAGTAATGCTTTACAATTTTTGTGATTGTTTTTCTGCTACATTTTTGCTAATTTCCTTGTCATTTTCTGTAACTTTTTGCTAATTTCTTGTTCATTTTCATGTCATTTTTTTGCTGACATATTCATCACCTTATTTCCAATGAAAGAAATAGTGGATAACCCTGACCTGGATGACTGGGAACCTCCACAGACAAATCAAGTGAACTGGCTCAGGTTTCAAAGGGTTAAAAGCTTGCGAAAGCACAAGCATTTAACTCATTGGCTACCACTGACATCAATTAACGTCAATTCAAATCCAAACGTTAACCGCCAATGACGGCGTGCGACGTCAATTAGACTTTTCAATGGGAGAGTCTATTCTTTCTTTTGGTGGTTTCAGTGTTTACATAGTCATAGAACAAATTATTCTGTGGGTCTTGAAAGATCACTTAAAATGCTCTAAAACGCTGGCAGTATGGGGCTTTCTGTTCTGAAAATGGCTGGCAGCGAATGAGTTAAACAAGAATTTTGACATTGATTGAGATGTCAAGCAAGACTGATCTGACATTTAAATTAAGGTTGTCAAAGTTATTGTGTTAGTATTTGTGATTAATTTGAGGGCCTTAATGTGTTATTAAAAAATAAGACAACATACTGCAATGTTGAACTTTGAGGTACTTTTGACTCATAACCCCATATCACAGGTGCATGCTTTCAGCAGCAAGCTACCGAATATCTAACAGACAAAATGAAGGACAATACAACCTGTGGTCTGCTGGATGGCAGAAGTATGGTCTAGTGCTCATCTTGTCAAACCACACTTGTCGAGTGTGGAAGGGCAAATTTGTCAACACAGCAAAACTGAGCCACGCAGTTGCTAATTGGATTGAATTGTTGTTAGACGTATATAGTTTTATTGCTTGTAGATACATATAAATATATACATATATCAGTATCTATCTATATATTTTTAGACAGTGCATTCAGAAAGTATTCAGACTCCTTCACTTTTTTCACTTTTGTTATGTTGCAGCCTGATACAGTGCCCTATATTGACAAAGTGAAAACAGAATTGAATTTTTCCACATTTATTAAAAAGGAAAAACTGAAATATCACCTTAACATAACTATTCAGACCCTTTGTGTGATACATCCAAAATATATGGTCATAGTTGAGTTTAATATTTGAAACTAATGTTTACATATTATTTCAGTAATTTTTGAGCACTTTACTTATTTATTTATTTATTGCCAATTTTAATTAATTAAACATTTCCATATTAAGGTTTACACTCCCAAATTTAATGTCATACTTGTTTGGAGATAAAGTGATCAGACAGCAGGGAAACAGGTGGGCAGAACCAAAGTTTAGTTTGCGTTGCGCCCAGGTGACTCCAGGTGACGGACTCCAGTCCCTCCTTTCAAAACTAATTCGAAACGTAACACGGGTGGTTCATCTCGCTCTATCCTGTGACTGTTTTCTTGTGTTTTTCAGGTGTGAGGTGAATAGAACCACCATCCATTTGTTATCAGGTCACTCAGCGTTAGAGACCGGTAACATTTGCAACAAAACTAGCTCAGGTGCCTCCCATTTCTCGTGATCATTGCTGAGAAGTTTCTGCACCTTGATTAGAGTCCACCTGTGGTAAATTATATTGATTGGACATTGATTGGAAAGGCACACACCTCTCTATAGAAGGCCTTACAGCTGAAAATGCATATCAGAGCAAAAACCAAGACATGAGGTCAAAGGAACTGCCTGCTGTCAAGGCTGGGTAGGCGGACTCAAAGGCAGAGACAGAAGGCAGATGGCAAGTTAATGGAGTTTATTTGGAGATGAGGCGATGAAGGCTGATGGAGGCCGACAAAAACGGGTTAGTGACAGGCTGGATATAAATGACTATCAGAACTGACAAAATTGCTAGAAGGCTGGAGACAAACTAACTGTAGTTGAGTCTATAATCCAGCGGTGACTTAGTCTGGAGCTGGAGCCTTTATAGGTAGAGGCTGTGGGTTGATGATTGATGCTAGGTAGCTGTGAAGGTGAGGACCCGACTCCAGCACACCAGAGGCCTGTACCAGAAAGCTGGATTTGGGCTTTTCTGTACCACGTCGGTGGTTAACTTTTTAACCACGTACGTTGCCGTGGTAACATATGCTGAACACCTAACCTGCTCTGGAGCATGTTAAGTTCAGGATAAGAGCTCAGCAGGTATAAAAGCCCCACCTACTGACCAATCAATTTTCTTGGAAAATGGCCTGCCCATTTGATGAGAAGAAGTAAAACCATGTTGGAGCCTCCAACATGTACATATACATATGCTACATGTATAAGATATAGTACGCGTACTGACCACTTTGAAGTATGTTTTTATACTTATTTTTTATTTGCTCCCACATTCTTTTTGCTCCACTGGGGTTGCATCTGAAATAATAAGGCTGAAATCACATGCCATAACGACAAATTCCACAAACACATAAATTTATGGAACACACAAATGTTACTATAGTCAGCTCTACTTGTGCCGTCATGGTGGAGAAGTAATATTATAATGCCACTAACTTACGCATTGACACAGTCGGCGATTTTTTTTTGCCAGCATTCCTTACGGCTTTTGGCAGCTGCAACTGTGCTGCTTTTTGCGTGGATGATGGATTTATATTCCTCGTATTTATTTCAGATTATTGTCTGCTCCTCCGTCGTAAAGTATGCGGCCTGGGTGGATTTTTCCATGTCTGCGATTGGTCATATGCAGCAAACACCGTACATTTTATGTGAGCATGCACAGATCTAGATTGGAAAACCCTGGGTTCAATTAACGAGTTGATAACCGGCTTCGTGGTACCTAAAATCAGGATTGCGGATATCTGGTTAAGTGAAGCCAGATAACTAAGAGAAACCCCGGGTATGTTAATCCAGCTTTATGGTACAGGCCCCAGGTTCTCATCCTGCAATCACAGTCACGCACACTCCCAAACACACACACACTCACACAGAGACTATGGCACAGAAGAAGTGGAGGGAGCAGTGGAGGCAGATGGCATGACACCTGCAGAGCTCAGAGACAGGATTGTTGCAAGGCACAGACCTGGGGAAGGCTACAAAAAAAATTCTGCTGCACTGAAGGTTCCAGAGAGCGCAGTGGCCTCCATAATTCTCAGATGGAAGAAGTTTGGCACAACCAGGACTCTTCCAAGAGCTGGTCACCTGGCCAATTGTGGAGAAGGGCCTTAGTAAGAAAGTTTACCAAGAACCCGATGGTCACTCTGACTGAGCACCAGAGATCCTGTGTGGAGATGGGACAAAGCTCCAGAAGGACAACCATCACTGCGGCCCTCCACCAATCTGGGCTTTATGGCTAGACAGAAGCCTCTCCTCAGTGCAAAACACATGAAAGCCCACTTGGAGTTTGCAAAAAAGCACCTAAAGAACTCTCAGACTGTGACAAACAAGATTCTCTGCTCTGATGAAATGAAGATTCAACTGTTTGGCCTCAACTCCAAACATTATGTCTGGAGGAAACCAGGCACCGCTCATCACCTGCCCAATACCATCCCAACAGTGAAGCATGGTGCTGGCAGCATCATGCTGTGGGGCTGTTTTTCAGTAGCAGGGACTGAGAGACTGGTCAAGGTTGAGGGAAAGCTGAACGGAGCAAAGTACAGAGATATCCTCAATGAAAACCTGTTCCACAGCGCTCAGGACCTCAGACTGGGTCGAAGGTTCACCTTTCAACATGACAATGACCCTAAGCACACAGCCAAGACAACACAGGAGTGGCTTAGGGACAACTCTGTGAATGTCCTGGAGTGGCCCAGCCAGAGCCCTGACTCGAACCCTATCCAGCATCTCTGGAGAGACTGGAAAATGGCTGTCCACTGACGGTCCACTGTGCAAAGCAGTAATCAGAGCAAAGGGTGGCTATTTTGAGAAACTAGAATATAAAACATGTTTTCAGTTATTTCACCTTTTTTTGTTAAGTACATAACTCCACGTGTTCATTCATAGTTTTGATGCCTTCAGTGAGAATCTACAATGTAAATAGTCATGAAAATAAAGAAAACGCATTGAATGAGAAGGTGTGTCCAAACTTTTGGCCTGTACTGTATGTAGGAATAACATTACACATCATAAACCCTTTATACTAGTTGATCAGTGTCCCCTAGGGTGGTCCTCCTTTTATCCCTCTCCTTGTCAAAAACAGGTGGTCTATAAGCTCACAATGCATTTTGTTGTGAACTCGTATTTTCACTTAATTTCACTTAATTTTCACCTTTTATGACATGCGCAGAAAGAAGAAAGAAGGCAAATGAGAACATACAGTCTGGTCCACACCCAGAAAAAAAAATGTCGTAGATACCTGTCCAAGACTTTGTGGACACAGTCCTTGGTGTTCCGCCCACCGATTTTTGAAATTTGCAGCACCTGTTGGAATAAGTCCATAATAAAGTTGACTGGCACTCCCCAGAGGAATCTAACAGTGTGCGAGTGCGCTGTATTGTGTTATGCTAGGCTATCCATCACTTCCACTCTTGTAAAACCTACCAGGGTATCAAAGGCCTGCGCATCAGAGAGGCATTGCTCCTCCAACTCAAAATCCTCCATGGTGTCCATCCTCTCAATGTGGACAGCTGAAGAGGCAGGTTGTGCTTCTTTCATGCGATTGCGGATGTCGACCAGTAGGCTCAAGACCTTCTTCTGGTACACTGAAATAAACCAAGCCACAGCTATAATTCAAAAGCAGTTTCTGTGAACAGAAAGAACAGTGGAGGAAGAGAGAAGGTGTTACTATTAAAAGTGTCTCTCTCTGTTGCTCAGTGTCCCGTCGTCTCACACTCTGCAGAAATACAGACGAACCAACAGCTTGGAAGACAAACCAAGATCTGGGTGTCCAAGGGTTTGTGTGTGTGTGTGTGTGTGTGTGTGTGTGTACAGTGGAGGAAATAATTATTTGATCCCTTGCCGATTTTGTAAGTTTGCCTATTTACAAAGAAATGAACACTATTATAATTTTACTGGTAGGTTTATTCCAACAGTGAGAGATAGAATATCAAAAAGAAAATCCAGAAAATCACATTATATAAAAGATATAAACTGATTTGCATTTCACTGAGTGAAATAAGTATTTGATCCCCTAGCAACCATTAAGAATTCTGGCTCCCACAGACCTATTAGATACTCAACAAATAATAGATACTAATCTCAACTTGTTACCTGCATAAAAGACACCTGTCTCAACTTGTCACCTGTATATAAGACAGCTGTTCACAGAATCAATCAATCAGACTCCAACCTCTCCATCATGGGCAAGACCAAAGAGCTGTGTAAGGATGTCAGGGACAAGATTATAGACCTGCACAAGGCCGGAAAGTGCTACAAGACCATAAGCAAGAAGCTGGGTGAGAAGGAGACAACTGCTGGTGCAATTATTCGAAAATGGAAGAAACACAAAATGACCATCAGTTGACCTCGGTCTGGGGCTCCACGCAAGATCTCACCTTGTGGGGTATCAATAATCATGAGAAAGGTGAGAAATCAGCCTACAACTGCACGGGAGGAGCTTCTTAATGATCTCAAGGCAGCTGGGACCATGGTCACCAAGAAAATCATTGGTAACACACTATGCTGTAATGGATTAAAATCCTGCAGTGCCTGCAAGGTCCCCCTGCTCAAGAAGGCACATGTACAGGCCCGTCTGAAGTTTGCCAGTGAACACCTGAATGATTCAGAGAATGCTTGGGAGAAGGTGCTGTGGTCAGATGAGACCACAATTGAGCTCTTTAGCATCAACTCAACTCGCCGTGTTTGGAGGAAGAGAAATGCTGATTATGACCCCAAGAACACCATCCCCACCATCAAGCATGGAGATGGAAACATTATGCTTTGGGGGTGTTTCTCTGCCAAGGGGACAGGACAACTTCACCGCATCGACAGGAGGATGGACAGGGCCATGTACCGCAAAATCCTGAGTGACAACCTCCTTCCCTCCGCCAGGACACTGAAAATGGGTTGTGGATGGGTCTTCCAGCATGACAATGACCCAAAACATACGGCCAAGGCAACAAAGGAGTGGCTCAAGAAGAAGCACATTAAGGTCATGGAGAGGCCTCGCCAGTCTCCAGACCTTAATCCCATAGAAAATCTGTGGAGGGAGCTGAAGCTTCAAGTTGCCACATGACAGCCTCGAAACCTTAAGGATTTGGAGATGATCTGCAAAGAGGAGTGGACCAAAATTCTTCCTGATGTGTGTGTATACCTGGTGATCAACTACAAAAAATGTCTGACCTCTTCACTTGCCAACAAGGGTTTTGCCACCAAGTACTACATCATGTTTTGCTAGGGGATCAAATACGTATTTCACTCAATGAAATGCTAATCAGTTTATGTCTTTTATATTAAGTGATTTTTTGGATTTTCTTTTTGGTATTCTATCTCTCACTGTTAGAATAAACCTACCGTTAAAATTATAGAGTGTTCATTTCTTTGAAACTTACAAAATCGGCAAGGGATCAAATAATTATTTCCTCCACTGTATATATATATATACACAGTGCAGGCCAAAAGTTTGGACACACCTTTTCATTCAATGCGTTTTCTTTATTTTCATGACTATTTACATTGTAGATTCTCACTGAAGGCATCAAAACTATGAATGAACACATGTGGATTTATGTACTTAACAAAAAAAGGTGAAATAACTGAAAACATGTTTTATATTCTAGTTTCTTCAAAATAGCCACCCTTTGCTCTGATTACTGCTTTGCACACTCTTGGCATTCTCTCGATGAGCTTCAAGAGGTAGTCACCTGAAATGGTTTTCACTTCACAGGTGTGCCTTATCAGGGTTAATTAGTGGAATTTCTTGCTTTATCAATGGGGTTGGGACCATCAGTTGTGTTGTGCAGAAGTCAGGTTACTACACAGCCGACAGCCCTATTGGACAACTGTTAAAATTCATCATTCAGCATATTGGCCCACTTGCCCGCTACGTCAAAACTAACACCAGAAATCTTGGCATTATATTGGACCCTAAATTGAAATTTGAACACCATGTAAATAAATTGGTTCAAACATGCTTCTTGCATTGATGATTTTCGGGGCCAAAAATGAGAAGCTCAGTTTTGTCAGTATTTAGCTGAATCCAGACATCCAGTTCTTTATCGCAGCTAAACAGCTGTGGAGAATGTCTAGGTTGCTAAAATCATCTGGTTTTACAGAGAAATATAGCTGAGTGTCATCAGCATAGCAGTGATAGGATAAACAACCAAAGCGACTGATTATCTGGCCCAAGGGCAGCATATACAAAGAGAAGTGAATTGGACCAAGTATTGACTCCTGGGAGACCCCATATAGCAGCGGAGTGGAGGAGGACACATAGTTACCCATAGAGACAGAAAAACTTCTATTTGACAAATGTGACCTAAACCATTTTAGGGCTTTCCCTGAAATACCAACACATGTATTTAGTCGATTGATGAGGATGGAGTGATCAATGGTGTCAAAGGCAGCACTCAAGTCAAGTAAGACCAAGATGGAGAGTTCCCCCTTATCGGCCTGCATGAAGATGTCATTCATGACTCGCAACAGAGCAGTTTCAGTACTATGGTTCTGACGAAAACCAGACTGAAATTTATCGAAGATAATATTTCTTTCCACAACTTGGAGGAGCTGCTCAGCAACAAGTTTTTCCAATATTTTTGAAATGAACGGTAATGATAAACGCTAACCCTTTTTTTTTTGAAGTGGCTGGACACTGGCTGTCTTAAACTGATCAGGGACACAACCAGGGGTGAGGGACATGTTTATAATAGTGGGGCCAATGACAGGGAAGCCAATGACAGGAAAGACCTCTAAGAAGAATTTGGGGGATAAGATATCAAGATTGCAGGAGGACAGGCGCAGATGATAAATAGTTTCTATAAGGTTTTGCATGGTAGTCAGGGCAAAATGGGTTAATAAATTTGAAGCACTACTAGATGGATCAAAAATGGTGGATGATGGCACAATGTTGGATCTAATGCTATTGATCTTGTTGACGAAAAATTCTAAATACAATTCACAGTCTTTAGTTGAAGTGGCCGAGATAGAAGCAGGAGCAGGTTGTACCAGCTGATTAATGGTGCTAAACAGAGCTCGGGGATTGTGTTTATTAGCAGTAATTAAGTCTGAGAAATAAGCTGATCTTGCATTTTTGGTTTTTTGATTAAGTAAGTTTAAAAGATCTTTCATGTATTGGAGATGAACATTGAGTTTTGTCTTTTTCCATCTGCGCTCAGCCCTCCTGCATTCCTGCTTACAGCTACGGATAGCATCATTAATCCATGGTGATGATTTGGTAGCTGCTACTGACCTGGTTGTGAAAGATGCGATGGCATCCAATGCAAAGGAACACAGATTATTGAAATTACTAACCAAATCATTAATGTTAGATGGCTGAATATGGCCATCATATAAATCAGAGAAAATAGATGAGAAATTTGAAGCAGACTGGTTATTAAAAATGCGGGAACATACTGTTCGTTTCTGACCTGGAGCAGTTGCCTGGATGTAGGAGTCAAATAGAATACATTTATGATTGGAGACAAGATCAATCAATGAGAGGGAGTTAATTGTCAGGCCAAGAGTAAAAATAAGGTCAAGGGTGTGGCCTCGGTTATGTGTTGAACCAGAAACATGCTGCACCAGATTGAAAGAATCAGTAATGTTTAGGAATTCAGTAGCAAAATGGTTGGATGTATCATCAACATGGATATTGAAAACAACTACAAGAATAATTCTATCATGGTTGAGAACAATGGAGGATAAGAATTCAGAGAACTCTGCTAAAAAGCTGTTGTTTGGTTTAGGGGGACGATAGATTGAGATACAGCAGATAGGGTTTTGACAGTTGATTTTGAACATAAACATTTCGAAACTCTGAAAATGATCAATAGTGATATGTTTACAATTAAAAAGGTTGCTGTAGGTGACTGCAAGGCCACCACCACAGCCAGTAGACCTTGGGGAGTTAAAATAACTGTATTCAGGCAGGCAGAGTTCAATTTAATGGCAGCAGTCCCCAGTCTTGAGCCATGTTTCTGTCAGAATCAGAAAATCCAAATTATGTGATGTGATCAAATCATTCAGGATAAAGGTTTTGTTCGACAAAGACCTAACGTTGAATAGAGCAAACTTGGCTGGAGTGATGGATTGCATAGACTGTTTATGATTGTAGGTAATATGGATCAAGTTACTACTGTTAGCTCTAGTTGTGTGAGCAGGGAGGCATTTCTTGGGCCTAAAGTTTGTAATGACGGAAATCAGTGAGACCGGGTCATTAGACTGGCTACTGTCAGGTGCCTGAACTGTTCCATTTCTGTTCAGAAAAGTTTCAGGATTTATGCAGTATGTGGCGTTTACAATCTCAGGAGTATCACACTTAAGAGCAGAGTTATTGCTATAATGGAACGGACTGACCCCATGTCAGTTACACAAGGATTTGCATGATTTCAGTGTCAGTGCCATGTTGGTAGACAGTAGATGAGAGCCAGACCAGTTTAGGTGAAGGCCATCATACCTGAAAAGCGCAGGTTTGTCCAGAAATGTAGTGAAATTGTCAATGAAAGGAAGTCCCAGTGATCTGTGTCACAGGGCAGAAGTGTTTTTATGGTTTTATTTGTAGTAGGTATGTATGCTTTTATGTTTTCATTATTTATGCATGATTTGGGTTTTGTATGTATTGTATTTTTACCCCTGATTTTATCTGCATGCTGGTTTTAGTTGACACCTCTGGCCTCAATCGGCACCTTGATTAGAAAACACCTGCACCTGAACTGGTGTGATGGACAGCTGGGACAGCCACTGGGGGAAGGGGAGTGGACCTCCCACAACCAATCGGTGCCGGGGAGGTGGGCCTCACCTGCGAGGCAGCAAGGTGAAAAGCCCCGGCAGGAAAGCACAGCACGAAAACACAGGAATGCCGGACGGACTAGCAGGAGGTGATCGGGCGGCTGGAGAGGCCAGGTGGCCGAGGCGGCCGCCCCGAGGCGGAGTGGAGGGGAGCGGGAGCTGTGGCGGAAGCAGCCAGGGCAGGTACAGAAGCACACGTTTAGGAGGAAGAAAGGCTGGCGCATGGCAGCGGAAGCGGGCGACACCGTGGGTCGGCAGGAGCTCTTTCAGCGGTCGAGACGGAGGAGGGGTTTCCCCTAACGACGCTACTGAGCTGCAGCTTTGTTCCGCCAATGCCAATCTACTCCGGCCTGGGTCGCTAGTTTAAGACTGTGACCCAGGAAACGTGTGAGCAACCTCTCAGTGCACTGGCGGCATGTGCTCCCCCAAGGCTAACATTAACAACCGCTAGGGTAGTGTTGGACCCGATACTCGCCGAGTTGTTTCCACAGGGTTGGTGCCGAAGCGGACCTCATGGACTGGTGTGGCGCCCGGACACGACAGATTTGTGAGGACTGCGCTGAGAGAAGCAGGAGATTGACAGACTTTGAGGACCTTTGGTGACTGTGGGGTGGGAAAAAAAGACAAACGTATATTTTTGTAATAAACCCTTCCTGTGTATTTTAGTCTTCTTAGTTTGTTTGGTTATTTTAAAACTCTGCACAGCCTGATTTTAAGAACTTGTGTTTAGAGTCCCTAGGCTCTTATATCCTAGGTGGTGTTGCCTTTTAGCCAGATGTGCAGATTGAGTAACCGGCTGAACTTTATGTCTGCCCAGCAAGGAGAGTGCATAGGGCACACCCATTGCAACATAGTAACTTAGATCAGCTTTGGTCACATCATTTCTGACAAGGGTGTTACCACCGATCCTGCGAAGATCAAAGCAGTAGCCAAGTGGCCACGTCCCAGCCAGGTGTCAGAGCTGCGCTCATTCTTGGGCTTTGCCAGCTATTACCGGTGCTTCGCTGAGGGCTTTGCCAAGCTAGCTGGTCCTCTGCATAAGTTGGTGGCGAAGCTGGCTGGCACGAAGTCCAAGAAGGGGTCTGGGCAGGTATTCCAGACTGCGTGGACCCCGGGGTGTGAACAGAGCTTTGAGGCTCTCAAGTCCAAGTTGACCTCTGCGCCGGTGCTTGCATATTTATTTTATTTTTTATTTTATTTATTTATTTAGAGAGGACAGTGCACATTAATTAACATCGCTGTAAATGTGCCAGTGTTAGCCAGAGGCTAGTTTACAACCGCAGTCCTCTGGCATGATGTTAAAGAACCATTAAAATATACAAAAAGGGACACAAGGGTCATAATACATAAAAAAACATTGACACAGGAGACATAAAATTTAGAGTAAGAATACAACATAACCATGTGGGAAACAGAGACCGGCAGACAATGACACTAAAAGAGAGACAATCAATTATGCAATTAAATAAAATTGGCCAAGATGAACTGTCAGGGATGGATAAGTGAGATGGAGGTGCAGCAATGCATAGACTAGAACAGGGTTTCTTGTTGGTTGTGCTAAGACGGATTGAGAAACACAACGAAACCAAGGACATACAGTGTAATAAAGTGCCACAGTGCTCATGGAAAGTGCTGCAGTGCTCAAAAGTATGCTGACTTCTCACACCCTTTCATTTTGGAGATGGATGCCAGCCACAGCGGACTTGGTGCGACCCTTTCCCAGGAGGCTGAAGGTGGGATTAGGCCGATTAGGCTGAGCGTATGCTAGCCGGGGGCCTTTGATCAACAGAGCAGAACATGGCCAATTATAGCTTGATGAAGTTGGGATTTCTTGCTTTAAAGTGGCCCATGACTGAGAAATTCAGGGAGTACCTTTTGGGGCACAGGTGCATGGTTTTCACAGATAGCAATCCCCTGAGCTACCTCCACTCAGCCAAGCAAGGTGCTGCTGAACATCGTTGGCCTGCCCAACTTGCGGCGTTTGACTTTGAGATCTTGTCCAGCACCCTGCTACTCTCCAGTCAGCTCCTCGTCCCGGCTTGGTGTCCGCATCCCAGGCAGTGGTGTTGGTCTTCCCCCATCATTCCTCCTCTGACATCCGTGCTTTGCAGGGAGCTGATCCCCTCCTGAAAGACATCTTGGTGCATTGGAGAAGGCAGCTGGCTTTGGCCAGCCTCCCCAAGCTGGAGGGTGTGTTGTACCACCGGGTCCATCGTCCAGTTGGGGGGGAGGAAATCCTCCAGCTCGTCTTGCCATCCGTCCTCAAGCAAGACACTTTGACGCAGCTGCACCAGGAACATGGGCATCAGCGTGTGGAGCGCACCACCAAGCTTGTGCGTCAGCACTGTTATTGGCCAGGGATGACTTCTGACATCAAGCAGTGGGTCCAGAGCTGTGAGCATTGCCAGGTTGTGAAGGACACCAGTGTCCAGCTACACAAGGACACTTGTTGGCATCGCGGCCAGATCATGACCATGGACTTTACAGTGTTGGAGCCCTCCCAGGGTGGTTTTGAGAATGTTCTGGTGATGACTGATATATTTAGCAAGTACACTGTGGCTGTCCCAACTCGGGAGAGGGCATCTACTGTTGCCCAGGTTCTGCTGAATGAGTGGTTTTTCAAGTTTGGAGTCCCAGGTCGTATTCACTCTGATCAGGGCAGGAGTTTTGAGAGCACATTGATCCAACAGCTCTGTCACTTGTATGGGGTCAGCAAGTCACGCACTACTCCGTACCCCCCCGTTGGCAATGGGCAGTGCAAGCGTTTTAATGGAACGCTCCACAACCTCTTGCGAATCTTACCAGCATCACAGAAATGTGACTGGGTTTCCTGTCTTCCCCATGTACTCTTTTGCTACAATACCACCCCTCATCAGGGTACTGGAGAGTCACCATTCCTTTTGATGTTTGGCTGTGAACCCCAGCCTCCCATTGACTTCCTTCTGGGTCGTGTCCAGGACCCAGTGCAGGGGGAGGTACAGGACTGGCTGGTCAAGCACCAGGTCAGACTTGAGGTGGCCTTTGCCAATGCTCGGGAGCGGTTGTTGGTGGCTGCCAAGCGTCATAAAGAGCGTCATGATCAGGGGGTATGTGATGCCCCACTGCAGGTGGGCCAGTTGGTTTATCTTTGCGACCAAAGCGCTAGGGGTAGCCATAAGATCCAGGACATCTGGAGCTCAGTTGTTTACCAGGTCCTGAGAGCTCCCTCTGGTGGCGGACCTGTCTATACCATCGTCCCAGTGAATGACTTGCAGAAGATCAGGAACGTACACCGTGACCAGCTGAAGGCCCATGTCGGCCCCGAACCTGTTCCTCCTCTCCATCATTCCTTCATTCTCATTTAATTCATCGGCAGCTGTAACTCAGCTCACTAGTGGCTTCTACCTAACTAGCCGCTAAACTTTCTTTTTCTTGGTCTCTCAGCAGTGTTTAACTGCGGCCTGTTGCTCTCCCTCTCCTCACTGGCAGGGAAGCTGTGCCGTGCTCTGTGGTAGGTGGCCTGTAGCTGGGTTACGCCTTTTCATTCACATATTCTAACAAACATGATTGTAATTGCTATTTTGTGTGCACGCTTTGCAGGCACGCTTTGGCCTGGCTGTGCGCTGCGGTGCTCCACTCTCCGGGACTCTACTGCTGTCTTGTAGCTACTGTCTTGTACTGTACTGTTTTGTAGGCTACTGCCTTGTAGCTACTGTCTTGTACTGCCTTGTTAGGGATATATTGTGTGCTCCCAGCGTGGCTGTAAACGCGCCACGGTCCTTTGTTTTACTCCCCTTGTTACCGCCGGTGACTATTTACAGTGACACACTATAACCTTGCTATAATTGGCACTGCCTAGAATGTTGACTAAACTGACTAAAACCTTACTGATACAGACAAACATATTTATGCTGAAATATAGCGAAGTAAGTACATTATATTGTGAAAAATAAATGACAGGGTGCTGTTGATAAACATCTCTGCTCAAAACATCACAAAACCTTAGGCCTACTGTGTCAGCATCGATTACATGTTACTAGTCTTGACATTACGTGCTTGAAACAGTCTAACTGAGCATATGTTGAGGCTAGTAACAGTCCTCTGACGACAAAACTTTTTCCGCAGACTGTAAGAATATAGATAGCTATAATGTTATTCCACTTTTCACAATATCGCACATTCACCAAAAGAACTCCGACAAGACAGCGGAGACGTAACCGTTAGCAGGAGCTAACGTTACCTAGCTACATGTAAGTAACAACACACACGGACAAAGTAAAAGGTAAAATATAAAGACACATAATATTTGTGACTAACCATTCAGAAACGTCCTGCTGCAGCTGCACAGTTTGAATTTCTTCAGGAGCCTCTCCTTCTGGGTCAGATTCTGGATCATATTGGTATGGCTGATAAACATTAGCGCATGGTACCGGAGCGCAAGCCACAGCCCCTTCCAGAGAGGGGCGTGAACCAGGCGTGGACAGACCAGCTCATTAGCATTTAAAGCTACAGGCACAGAAACAGCTTAATTCTCAGTAGAGATCACTTGAGGGGGGTGCAGGCTGGCTAAAATCCAGGAACAAACTGGATTTTTAGGCAACAAACTTCAAATTTACTGTTGTGGGACCTCTGAGACCTATGTGAACTTGTTAAAAAAAAGCATAATATGGGACCTTTAAAACAGAATAATTCGCCTGTTCTTGTGTTGGCTTGCAAACACTTTGATAAAATCATCCATGTTCAGTGCCTTTGCTCTTTTTGACTCAATACTTAGCACACCTAAATGGCTTAACTGGCTATCTAGCATGGTTGTCCGCAAAGGATTTTTAATGAACTTTAGAGCTGAAAAACTCATATGCAGCACTGCTGACTGGAACGGCGAGAGCTATTTTGCACAGCCTGAGGAGCTCATGAAACACCTCTTGGTATGGTTCTAAAAACACTTAAATCACGGATGCTTACCAACTGCACCACCCCACTCTCAGCCTTCCTTTTCAAACTTCTTCTAGCCTGGTGAAGCTCATGAGTAAGATCTTCCTGATCGCATCCATACATTTCACCCATGCCAAATACCTAGTCGTCTTGAGGGAATGTACTATCTTTAGGGTTTAAGGCCTGAATACCTCTCTTACTCCTATACCTCTATTATTGAACAGTTTCCATTTCATCAGTTATGGAGGCAAGAATGGGGTAGAGTAGTCTCTGTCTGAAAGTATCTTTGTCTTCATTACCCTTATGCAGGCCTGTAGTACATGTCACATAAGACCCACCAAGTTTGGAGCTTACTTTTTGTGCTGTTTTCTTCTCACAATTCTCAACAGCTACAGTGCTGTGAAAAAGCATTTGCCCCCTTCCTGATTTCTTATTTTTTTGCACATTTGTCACACTTAAATGTTTCAAACAAATTTTAATATTAGACAAAGATAACCAGAGTAAATACAAAATACAGTTTTTAAATTATGATTTCATTTATTAAGGGAAAAAGCTATCCAAACCTACCTGGCCCTATGTGAAAAAGTAATTGCCCCCCTAACCCTAATAACTGGTTGTGTCACCCTTGGCGGCAACAACTGCAATCAAGTGTTTGCGATAACTGGCAATGAGTCTTTTGCATCGCTGTGGAGGAAGTTTGGCCCACTCTTCTTTACAGAAATGTTTTAATTCAGCCAAATTGGAGGATTTTCGAGCATGAAAGGCCTGTTTAAGGTCATGCCACAGTATCTCAATTGGATTTAAGTCTGGACTTTGACTAGGCCACTCCAAAACCTTCATTTTGTTTGTTTTTAAGCCATTCAGAGGTGGACTTGATGGTGTATTTTGGATCATTGTTCTGCTGCATAACACAAGTGCGCTTGAGTTTGAGGTCATGAACTGATGGCCGGACATCGTCCTTCAGGATTTTCTGGTAGACAGCAGAATTCATGGTTCCATCAATTATGGCAAGTGTCCAGGTCCTGAAGCAGCAAAGCAGCCCCAGACCATGACACTACCACCACCATGTTTGACTGGTGGCATGATGTTATTTTCATGAAATGCTGTGTTAGTTTTATGCCAGATGTAATGGGATGCACAGTACACCTTCCAAAAAGTTCAACCTTTGTCTCGTCAGTCCACAGAATATTTTCACACAAGTCTTGGGGATCATCAGTGGCGGTTCTGCCCATGTTGCCACCCAGGGCGAAATTACTGCCTTGCACCTTTCCCTGTTACTACTTCCCTGTTACACAGACAGCATGGTTGATTATTGACTGCGCAATGCGTCCATTTGCCGGTAATCGCAGCATCAGGCGAGCCTACCTACTGGTTTACATATGCAAGTACAATACACGTGTATTTGCTTAGACCCCCAATATTAGACGAGGGCGTTTTTTCAGGGCATTTTCAATGGAGAAAATATCGTCTTATATTCGGATGAATATGGTAGGCTAATAGAAAACTGCTTTGCAGCGCTGATTTATTTATTTTTTTTTTTTTTGGCGCTCGTGCCGCCCACCACGTGACATGAAAAAATGCCGCCCTGGGCGGCTGCCCGCTTCGCCCATGCCTAAAACCATCTAGCCTCCAAGCCTTCAGCTGGGCCACCTTGTTCAAGGGAAGTTATAGCGTCTGAGAGTTTGTTCGCCGCTTCCTCCATAGAGAACACCTGGGCTTCTAGTGCCATGGTCTTCATGTTAGGCTGCTCCATCGCATTTTTTGCATCGCATTTCTTAACTGAACACACTGTTTTCTGATATCAGTGGCTTGTGTTTCTGCCTTCTCCTCAATTTTCGAGAGTAGCTCCACTTTCAGCCTCCTTATCTCACAGAAAATCGCCTCTCGGCCACCACCAGCTTCCATCTGTGCTCTCCATGCTAGCTGCAGTCATGTTAGCTTCTTGTGTCTTGTTGTTTGTCAAGTTTTAAACAAATGTTACAAAATTGCTTCCAGTGATATTTTATCTTTTCCCTTCATTCAAATTTATGCAGACAAACTTTAGACAGGTTGAGAATGTGTTTTTGTTTGAATAAAGTATGTTTGGTGAAGCACTCAGCCTAACATGTTTTTACATTGCTCAAACCGGAAGCCAGAACTGGGCAGGACTGATGAGACTTAACTCCGCAGGTATGGAGGAGCAAACAAGCAAGGCTGAGTCTACTGAAAGACACCTGGAACACGCAAGCAGGACAAAATGCTGAAACACATACAAAACACTAGAAACACAGGCAAGAAACAGAGAAACAAACAGTCCATGACTGGGATCTAAACACAACTGTGACATAATTAATTTGTCATGAAAACCTTTCTCAGAATTCTGACTGAGAGCACTCAATCCCTGACCCCACTGTGTCTGGCAGACATACAGGTGATCCTGCAGATACTGGTTGAGGTTGGGTTAGGGTCATCAATACGACTGATTCAGCCAGATAAGTCAAGTCAGGGTCAAACTACATGCATATCTGCTGTATGGGGGAAACCCAAGCAAATTTACTTGATTTCTTTCAAATCATGGGAAAAAGGACAGTTAGTAAATTAGAAAAAAATGAACATTAGATATACAAGAAAATGCCCAGGAAATGACCAAGGAAAATGTCACAAACACACACTGCACAGTGATCTCTGAGACATGGTTGTTGAAGAATAATAATGCATAATGCAGAATTTTTGTCTGCAATTATATGATTTTACCGCAGTAAAGTTCAGTCACACTTGTCTTACACTTCGTCACATAATAACGTGCTTGGCCAAGTCTCTGGTATCCAGTTGTATGTTCAGGAGTCCTGAACACATGTATTTTCGCTCAAATCTTACTGCGAATTCAACAATTATACAACATGATAAGAGTAATCTTACAGAACTTTAGAAAGCATTTTTTCTATTGTAAAATTGTAAAATTACAGACCCAATTTTTTTCAATTAGATATCCAATCAGAGATGACTAGTATTGCTATATAAGTTTACCATGAAGGCTTGCAAGTGAAACTTTAGGTACTGGGGATGGAAGGCAGCACATTGTTAATATCCATATAATTTATTTTTTTTTAGACCCATGTATTGTCTTAGTACACCATATACCAATAGTCATATAGTCATATAATTTTACTGAATTTGATCTTGACAGTCAATGAAAACTCCTAAAGTTCTTGAATTTGAATGATGCCTATTTTTAGTATGGGTGGTTCCACTATTTGTGTTAGTGCCTTGCTGTACCTGTGGCACTACACATGAGGGAATTGAAGATCCGACCGTGGCAGTGTGAGTGTTAACGAGGCAGAATGGGTCAACTCCCCATCCACCTTCCCCCTGGATTATCAGCCAATCAGAGAGCAGACCAACTAGGTTAAAGGTGACAGCTCGCCTGGTTTGCTCCTTGCTGTTGCTTAACTCAGTATCTCAGCCAGGCTTCTTTCCCTGCTGCTCACCAAGCACCACGAGTAATGTACTTCAAATGGCTTGGTCTCCCATTGTTCCTTTCAGACAGTGTGGATGTGTGTTCCTGGCACTGCTCGCCCCGCTCGCTGGCTGCAGCTCCCCAAAGGAGTTTCAAAACCGTTGATGCAATGTCCAGCAGAGTTGCTGGTGCTCCATAGCCATAATGGATGAATGTACATTCAGTGATTAATGAACTGTCACTGACCAGGGGAAAGAAAAGAGAGAGAGAGAGAGAGAGAGAGAGAGAGCACAGGGTATATGAGAGGTCAGCTGAGTTTGCTGAGGATGGAGGGAATATGAGGAGTGTATAAATCTCTTAAAGCTGTGTGTGTCTCTGCACCTGCCTGTTTTTCTTGTATTTAGAAGACCTGAAAAGAGCACATTGGCAGCCTTTTGTTTGTGAAAGGTGTTTTTAATATTAATTTTTTTGTGACTTTTTAAATTTTCTTTTTTCTCATTCTATTTTACTTTTCTGGTAAGTTCATAGCAATGTTGTGGTGATTTAAATTTAAATATAACTGCAATAGCCTAATTATAAAAACAGCTTTCTTGCAATTAATATTATTATTATTATTATTATTATTATCATTATATTTTCTTCTTCTTTCTCTCTTTTTTTTTGCCAACACACTTTTAAGTAAGTTTCTTTTTCTTAATTTTTTTTTTTTTTTTTTTTTTTTTTAATTTTCTGGTAATTTAATTTTTTTTTTAAGGCCCCATAGTATACTCCTTTTCAACAAGAGTCTCAGAGGTCCCACAACAGTAAATTTGAAGTTTGTTGCCTAAAAATCCAGTTTGTTCCTGGATTTTAGCCAGCCTGTACCCCCCCTCTAGTGAGCTCTACTGCAATTAAGCTGTTTCTGTGCCTGTAGCTTTAAATGCTAATGAGCTGGTCTGTCCACGCCTGGTTCATGCCCCTCTCTGGAAGGGGCTGTGGCGTGCACTCCGGTACCATGCGCTAATGTTTACAGAAAGTAGGTATGGCTCATAGAAGTGATGTGGTTCAGCCATACCAATATGATCCAGAATCTGACCCAGAAGGAGAGGCTCCTGAAGAAATTCAAACTCTGCGGCTGCAGCAGGACGTTTCTGAATGGTTAGTTACAAATATTATGTGTCTTTATATTTTACCTTTTACTTTGTTCGTGTGTGTTGTTACACTGTTACTTACATGTAGCTAGGCAACGTTAGCTCCTGCTAACGGTTACGTCTGCTGTCTCGTCGGAGTTCTTTTGGTGAATGCACGATATTGTGAAAAGCGGAATAACGTTATAGTTATTTCTCGTGGCTTTATTCTTACAGTCTACATAAAAGGTTTTGTCGTCAGAGGACTGTTACTAGCCTCAACATATGCTCAGTTAGACTGTTTCAAGCACGTAATGTCAAGACTAGTAACATGTAATTGATGCTGACACAGTAGGCCTAAGGTTTTGTGATGTTTTGAGCACAGATGTTTATCATAACAGCGCCCTGTCATTTATTTTTCACAATATAATGTACTTACCTCGCTATAATTCAGCATAAATATGTCTGTCTGTATCAATAATGTTTTAGTCAGTTTAGTCAAAATTCGAGGCAGTGTTGTGTAAATGATACTGTTCTCCAGCTCCACATTAGTCACATGTCACAAATGACTTGTGCTTTCAAGTGCTTTTATGCACTTGAAAGGGTTAGGCCAAGCTTACTTCTTATCCACCTCTGCGTGTCCACTTACATTTTTTTGAAATGTTCACTTTTTTTCCTTGGATAGGTGCTCCTGTGGAAACTGTGCTACCATGCCCACAGAAGCTAAGAATATCTGCTGTTTGGAGATACCACAAGTAGTATCTCCATACCCAACGAGAAAACTAATTTATCTTGATTAGGCTACATGTTACATTTACAGTATAAGATATAATAGCATTTATTGTTTGTAATTCCTTGTAGGTTACCAGACGGCTTGGGGAGGTTGAGGATGAGCGATCATGTATGGTAGACCATCCTGGGTCGGAGCCTGTCTGCCTCAATGTGTACTCTCTGCAGAATGCCTGTCAAATATACCGAGCTGACTATGGTTCTTTACAGCTGAGAGGAATACACCGGTATGTTATGCTTTGCAAAATATTTGTATCTAAATCAAAGATGTTATATAGCCTTGCTTTGCTTCAGTGGGCATAATCCTACAACTGTAATAATGTGACAAATGTGAGTACCGTACAGTTAAATAAATTGATTTAACTATTTTTTTTTTTATTTGTATAGTTTTTCCATAAGCAGGTGGTGTGTAAATTATTTATGTATTCACAGGAGTCATTTCTGTAGACACTTTCAAGCATTTATTGACATCAAATAATTTACATACAAGTACTACCAGTGATAATCATAACACGGGGCCAGCCTAGCAGGCAATGCACATAAGAAAAAAAAAAAAGTGTGACACACACCATAAAAAATATTTGCAAGACTAAATATCCTGTCCAATTGTTTGGAGTCGTGTCGTTACAGGTATCCAGCATATCGCAGCTTCTTGAGCTGGTGCTGGGGCTTCCTGGGGCACAGAATCCGGGTCGTCATTCCAGCTTGTGTGGCCCTTCGCATCCGCATGGAGTTTGCTGATGCTGAAGGCCACTGCATGGAATTTAAACTGTCCCTCGACTGAACTGGGACACATAGCTGGCAATGACCTCCTCCTCGTCAGGCCGCTCCAACTGTGCAGTTAGGTCCTCTGGAATGGGGATGCCCAATACTGCATCTGTGTATGGTGCTGGGTCCACAAAAACTTCTTCAAATATGAGGTCCATCATGTCAGCAACATACCCTGTTTTATAAAATACATGCACAAACACTTTGTTTACCTTTTTTTCCACAATTACTGAAAGTGTTCCTCTAAACTCCTCCTGACATTTGACACTTTATCTAATTTATTGTTTTTATAAGGTTACTTTTTTGTGTGTTTTAGTTTTTGCTATTAATTTTATGTTGAAATTCTTATAACATGTAAGAGCAATACCTAATACAACAGGCCCAAAACATATGTTTTGGTTGAAAAAATAATAATAATAATAATTTAACACTTACGGAATGTCGGCTCTGCCTTTAGTGGTTTAGCTCTGCATTCTCCCTTCATGGCCTTTGGAAAGTGGACCTTGAAGAGGGGTACATCTTCAAGTGTAGTCTGGCATGTAACATCTCTTGATGCAGGAAACTATGGATGCACTTGATGTGCTGGCCTGTATAGAGGAAACAGGGGTTACACCAACATCTCAAATGTGTAGTTACAACAGCTACAAGCAGTGCAAAAATTATGACAACAAATGCACACAGTTACAAAAAAAATAATGTGTTACACAGACTATTTCACTTCCAGTGTAAACTGTATTGTAACATAGCCAAAGCTTGTAAATCCAATAAATGTTGCATGTGCAAAATATGTATTCAATCCCCTTTCACATATTCCCTACTGTAACTCCGGGCTTATCTATACTAACATGATATGCTGAGTGGGGGAAGGGAGCGGTGGTAGCGAAAAACCATTGAATCTGAGAAATAAAACTTTATTTATGACAAGCCCAAACACCTACCCTTATCTCTGCAAAGCCTTTTTGTCTAAATGCAGCCTTATCAGCTTGATTTTGCAGACACAAACACCTCTCAGGTTAGCCTCAACTGTAGCGGCTAACATCAGGTTACTGAAATTTACGTTAGCAGCTTGGTACTAACCAAAGTTACACGATCATACCGAGCAGAAGAACTGCGCACAACCAGGGCCATTAGTTTTTCGGAAAAGTACCACGGGAGATATCTATCAAGCACTAACATGTGGTAGTAACACACACTTTAGTGACGACTGCGGTCTTTGCGTCCATAAGAACAACAGCTGAGAGTATGTTAGCTACCCTGTGATACAACATTAGCTACACAGAAAGCACAGTGAAAAGTGGCCAAATGCATCCAAATTACAAATAACGCCGTGTATAAAGCTAGCTAGCTTACATATATGTTCACACAGCTTCTCTTCAACGTCCTCTGGTATTATTTACTGTTGCGTATTAACCTAACTAGTATAAGGAAACTATGTTACCAACAGTAACTTACGTTAGCTGCCATGCTAAAACCACATTCAACAGGCTATCACGCTAAATAGGCTTATACAGTAAAGCAACATAAAGTGGTAAAACTTACAGCTCCCACGTTTGTAGTTGGGTCACGGACAGTTGGTACCGATCCATGCTTTATCTTCAGATTCTTAGCGAATCCTGATTTGTACTGGCCCTCGTTGAGAAAGTGGTCCGCAGTGAAATGGTGAGCACACACAACATTTTAGGAATTGTTGTGGGTACATTTCCATCGAAAATAAAATTAATCCACTGGGTCTTCAAAACCTCTGACGAAGGAGGTAGAAATAAACTTTTGTGCTCGCTTGTGCAGCCAACAACAGAGCAGCTGCCGTGCTTTGCTCGTACCTTCGACATGATTGTTTTACCGGACCGGCGTTTGCGAGGGGAGTTTCTGTGGGCAGGGCAAATATTTATCTATGGCGGTGGCACCAACCTTAGGAGGAGGAGCTTATCCCCACATGACGTCATGCGGGGAAAAATTCAAAATGGCCTGCTTGAGCACACGTTTTCTGAAAGGTGGAGCAAGCAAGAGAGAGAGACGATAAACTTTTTTCATGGGGGGGGGTAAACAGGCTAGGGGACTCATATTATTGTTAGAAAACCACTCTAAAGTGAATTTTCATTATATGGGACCTTTAAATAGTAATTTTCTTGTCATTTTGTTTTCTTTTTATACAATTTTTGAGGGATACCTCTGTGGCAGTTGTTGAAAGAAATCAGGTGATTTTGTTCTGGTTTCAGAGCGTGAAAGGTTTCATACCATTAATTTTTCATTATTTTGATTTTTAAAAAACTGTAGCACAGGATATGAAGGTGCACTAGTGCTGTCCAGCTGCTCACATGGATAAGATGGGTCTGCATGATTGTCATGAGTGAAACTTTCAAAAACTCCATCTATTTACAGCAAAGTGCTGTGGTGCTATGGTTCTACCATACTGTCTGGTGTGCAAGTGCACACTAGATTTTCATTATGCAGGCAAGCGGTGTAGACTGTAATAAATGATGCACATGGAGGATCATTCATTCAACAAATGAACAAATGAGTGAAAAACGAACAAATACACACACACACACACACACACACACACACACACACACGTTTCCTCCTGAGTAGCTAATAATGTTCTTCATGCAGTTTTGACTGTCAAAACTGTAAAAGTTTAGACAAACTGTGAATTGAAATAAGTGGAATGTACGTGAAGAGTAAGTTGTCACAAAGCTAGACCCTGATTAGCCAACACCAGCTGCTTTCCAAATTCAAAAACCTAGGTAAACCTGGGGGCGTGCCGGTAGCTGGCCTGCTAGAGCATGTGCCACTTGCCCTTTGCTGCATGAGATCCCCTCGCTCTTCTTGGCGCTTCCTGTTGGAAATCTCACCCATTAGCCAGATAAACCAGATGGTGGTGCTCAAATAGTGAACTTTAGAATTTGGCCTATAACTTTATAACCATAGCTTATAAAATCTTTGTTCTTGGATTCTGTGGGTGTGAATCTATTCATATAAGCTCTGCCCAGATGTTCCACCATTTTGCATTTTGTCCAAACAGCCTAAGCACTACTCCTCCACATTTTGAGTAATTGAGTAATGAGTAATTGCTGTGGGCAAGGCTTATATTACAAAAAATGTCATATCCCCTGAATGTTTTCTGCTATTGCAACCAAATTTGGTATGGATGTGTAGATCTGGGCCCATATTCACAAAAGATTTTAAGACTAAAAGTAGCTCCTAACTTGCTGATTTAAGAGGACTCCTAAATTTCTCTGCAAAAAGAATTTCACAAAGCGTCTTAGCAGTAAAAGTAGCTCCTAACTCTGTGACAAGGTGTGGTGTATTGATGAGGCCAACACATGTGCGTTCACTGCATTTTACTGCGCCGTATCAACAACACAAGTCAATGCGCATGCGTGGCTTACAGCCTTGAACTGACAGTATTCAGAGGTCCAAAAAGCATATGTAACATAATATGAATGTTGTCAATATACCACACAAGGTAAGAGTAGTCGAGAGACTCCTGAGTCACTAAGACCGACTCAGAAAGGATTCCAGCATGGCTGCTGCCACTGGTAATCTGTATCATAATCACGTCAATATTTTTGAAGCATTAAATGATAGTGAGCTTTTAAAAATATATCGCCTCAAATGCAAGGGAATTGTGATTGTAGAAGAGCTAGATACAGATGTGTAAGAGGCTGCTGACAATTAGCTAAACATGTGTTTGATTGGTCTTTATGTTGTTCTTTGTTTCATGTTTAATCAGAGAAGGCTACATTTTTTATTTTTAGATCTTTATTTAAATAAGCCAACAGCATCATAATACCTCTTTCTGCAGTATTTCTAAGATGAGATCACTCACAAAGACCCTATCCACCAATCACTGCAGGCATAGTAAGTCAACTTGATGACATCATCCATAGCAACAGGGTAAAACCCTCCCTTTCTCTTAGCTGAAGAGTTTACAAAGTTCCTAAGTTCCTAAAGTTGGTCTCAGCATCTTTGTGAATAGCTTTTAAGAGGAAACTCTTAGTTAGGAAGTTTTAGTGACATTTAAGAGTACTCTTAGTGGTAAGATATGATGTTTTGTGAATATGGGTCCATATGTCTAAGTTACCATGACAAATTTGCTGCCACTTAGTCAACAGGTGGCACTGTTGCAGCATCATAAGTTTCAATAGCTTTAATCCATTAAAGGCCCCTTGGCATGAAAAATGTGATTTTTGTTGTTTTTGCGTGATAGGGAAGGTTTGGGCCACATCAATACTGTCCCATGCATTAAACCTGTGATAAATGGAGAATTGCACACAGCCCGTTTTTTGAAACTCTCCCTGTAAACGAGCGGATTGCACTTCCGTTACTTCATGATGTCATGATGATGGTGACTCCGCCCACAGCCCACCTCTGCTCTTCAGGCAACAAGCTCACAAGCTAGCAAACTTAGCCAGTCTGCCTCCGCTCCCCAGGCAACAAGCTCTCAAGCTAACAAACTTAGCCAGTCCGCCTCCGCTCCCCATATGTTGATGAAATGAGCGAGAGGAATGTGCACATTCCTCTCAGCATACATACCAACATTAACTTAAATCACACATAAGTCATGGAGGAAGTGAGCTCCATTACATTTCTCACCCCCTCTCCAACTGGCTCACATAGCTCAGGTAACCTTGACAAATAGTCAGCAATAAGGTTTTTCTTACCTGGACAATGCCTGGACTGGTATGGCTGGAGGGCTAGACACCACCGCAGGATCCGGTCATTCTGATGTTGCATGGAGTGCATCCACTTTATAGCTCGGTGGTCAGTCTGCAGTTCAAATTCCCTTCCCAGAAGGTAATAATGCAGGGAATCAATTGCCCACTTAATGGCCAGACCTCTTTCTCAGTGGTAGAATACTTCTCCTGTTCAAAAAGTTTTCTACTGAGGAATAAGATGGGCATCTCTTGGCCTGGATCTCCTTGCGCCAGCACTGCCCCCAGTCCAACACCGATGCATCCACTTGTACCAGAAACTTCTTCGTAAAGTCTGGACTCTGTAACACAGGACCTTGACAGATAAAAAACTCAAAGGACTTAAAAGCATGCTCACATTCCTCTGACCATCTCAGTCTGGAAGTATTGGAGTTTTTTGTGAGGTCTGTTAATGGAACTGCTAATGTAGCACAGTGAGGGATGAACCTTCTATACCACCCAATGAGCCCCAGGAATGACTTCAGCTGCTTCTTGGTTTCAGGTTTATGGATCATCTGTATGGCCTTTGCCTTCTCTGCCTGTGGTTTGATCTGCCCCTTCCAATTAAGTACCCCAGGTATCTCACCTGCACTTGAGCCCAGGAGCATTTCCTTTCGTTGATGGTCATGCCAGCATTCTGGATTTTCTTCAGGACAGTTTTGAGGTGCTGGAGATGGTCCTCCCAGTCCTCGTTGTAAATCACAGCATCCAGATATGCAGCTGCAAATCTGGAACAGTCCTGGAGAACAATGTCCATTAATCGCTGAAAAGTTGCAGGTGCTCCATGTAGTCCAAAAGGTAGAACTACACTACTCACAAAAAGTTAGGGATATTCGGCTTTCTGGTGAAATTTCAGGATGAACCTAAAATGCATTATAACCTTTACAGGTGAACTTAATGTGACCTTCTGTAAACTTTTGAATGCACATGTCCAACTGTTCAGTGTTTCAGTACCTTTTGCACAAGTTGCTGTTCTCTAACAAGGAGCTTAACGGCAAAATTCACAACAGGTGTTTGATCCATGAATCGACCAATAAATTTCCTGGTTCAATTAGAATTGGTATTTAAACAGTCCTCCTCATTATGCTGTTCACATTTTGACATCATGAGACCAAGACGACACCTAACAATTGATCAGCAGCACCTCACCATTGCGAGGCTTCAAACAGGATGTTCTCAGACGGAAGTGGCCACTGAGCTTAGAGTGTCACAGAGTGTCATCAGCAGGTTGCAAAAGAGATACAGAGAGACTGGAAGACTCACAGAAAGGCATAGAAGTGGACGTCCTTTGGCCACATCCCACACTGATGACCGCTTCATTGTGAACAATGCCCTGCGGAACCGGATGATGAATGCCACTCAAATCCAGGCATGTTTAAGGGAGGTGAGAGGCACCCAAGTGTCACATCAGACCATTCGAAACCATTTACATCAGCATGGTCTGCGTGCTAGACGACCTGCAAGGGTACCTGACCACGCCACCAGGCACAGGTGTCATTGTCTTGCATGGGCCAGGCAGCATTTACGCTGGACGAGGGACCAGTGGGCCTCAGTGCTGTTCTCTGATGAAAGCCGATTCATGTTGAGCAGAAATGATGGCCGCCAACATGTTGGAGACGTCAAGGAGAGCGCTATGGATCAGCCACTGTTGTCACCAGACGAGCCTTTGGTGGTGGTGGTGTTACTGTGTGGGCAGATGTGTCTAGTCAGTACAGAACTGCTCTACACTTTGTGACAAGCCCATGCTACCTGAACAACATCATTAATCCAGTCATTGTACCCCTGCATGAACAACACAGGCCTAATTTCATCTTCATGGACGACAATGCTCCAGCTCATCGAGGTTGCATCATTAGGGAACGGCTGCTGGAGACTGGGGTACCTCAAATGGAGTGGCCTGCACTTTCTCCAGACCTGAATCCCATAGAAAACCTATGGGATCAGCTGAGTCGCCGTGTAGAGGCTCGGAGCTCTGTACCCCAGAACCTCAATGTCCTGAGGGCCGCCCTTCAAGAAGAGTGGGATGCCATGCCTCAGCAGACAATAACTCGACTTGTGAACAGCATGAGACGTCGTTGCCAAGCTGTAATTGATGCTCAAGGACACATGACAAGTTAGTTGAGACATTGACATTTTTTGTTGTGGTATACCCACCACTGTTGTTGGCTTTTGTTTCAAGAAATTGTTTGAGATGAGGAAATCACCAGTGCATGCTTCTACTTAAATGCCCTACTTTCATGATATCACTGTAGCGTGAACTTTTTACATTTTCCGTAAATTTCACCCGTAAGCCAAATATCCCTAACTTTTTGTGAGTAGTGTATATAATGGAAAAGCCCTAACCCTGGAATCTGAAAGGCAGTGTATTCCTTACACGCCGGATCAAGAGGTACTTGCCAATAGCCTTTACAAAGATCTAATGTGGTGATATACCTGGCCTTGCCTAACCTCTCCAGTAACTCATCAATATGAGGCATTGGATATGAGTCAAAACATGAAATGCTGTTGAGCTTCCGCATGTGTGAGCAGAAACACAGCTGAAGAGAGTCTTTCTTAGGCACCAAAACAATTGGATTAGACCATTCGCTTTTAGAGATGGTTCGATCACTCCCATGTCAAGCATGGTTTGCACCTCTTGCTTCAGTGGTTCCACCAGCCTCTCTGGAATCCTGTAAGGCATATGTGTCAAGGCCTGCGGGCCAAATGTGGCCTGCCACATCATTTTATGTGGCCCATGAGAGCTTAAAAGGTCTGATTGTCTTAAAATAAATAAGTCAAAAGCGTGCATTGACCATAAACTACATTTCCCACAATGCATGCCGATTATGTTACCCGTGAAGTGATGGCATCCCGTCACTAGATTGCAGTGTGTCAATGCGACTGAGTGTGTCAATCAATGCGATTTTCCCAACAAGTGGAATTGAGAAATACAAATGATCCCAAAATGTCCAGGAAGAGAAAAAATGATGCAGATGGAAGGTAGTTTCAAGAAAGATGGAAAGGTGAATACATGTTTGTGATTCAAGGAGAAAAACCGGCATGTCTTTTGTGTTATGAGGTAAGATATTCCTTTATTAGTTCCACAGTGGGTAAATTTCCAGCATTACAGCAGCAAAGAGGATAGCAAAAATACAAAGCATCAGTAAAAACAGACAATAAATAGCAAGCAAGCAGTATAAACAATATAAACAAGGAATATAGAAAATATAAAAAATATAAAAAATATGAACAATTTAAACAATGGAAACACAGTAAAGTGACCACAGTAGATGTGCATTATAGTGCAGTCAGTGCAGTCTTGGAGAGTGTGTGGTCTACTGGGAGCACTGCTTGTTGTAGAGTCTGACAGCTGCAGGAAGGAAGGACCTGCGATAACATTCCTTCACACACTTTGGGTGAAGCAGTCTGTCGCTGAAGGAGCTCTCCAGTGCAGTTAAAATGTCCTGCAGGGGATGGGAGTCGTTCTCATTACAGCTTAGCCATCATCCTCCTCTCACCTACCACCTCCACTGAGTCGAGGGGGCATCCCAGGACAGAGCTGGCCTTCTTGATCAGTCTCTCAAGTCTCTTCCTATCAGCCGTCGAGATGCTGCTCCCCCAGCAGACCACTCCATAAAAGATGGCTGATGCCACCACGGTGTCATAAAAGGTCTTCAGGAGTGCCCTCTGCACTCCAAAAGACCTCAGTCTCCTGAGCAGATAAAGTCTGCTCTGGCCTTTCTTATAAAGTGCGGTTGTGTTGTGGGTCCAGTCCAGTTTATTGTTCAGGTGAACACCTAGGTACTTATAAGATGTCACCATCTCGATAGCCGTTCCCTGGATGTTCACTGGTGTCGGGGGGCAGAGTGTTCGTCTGCGGAAATCCACCACCAGTTCTTTGGTTTTCTCCGCGTTGATCTGGAGGCAGTTCCGCTGGCACCAGTCCACAAAGTCCTGCGTCAGTTCTCGGTACTCTCTGTCGTCCCCATCTGTGATGAGGCCGACGATTGCAGAGTCATCAGAGAACTTCTGCAGGTGACAGGTGGGTGTGTTGTATGAGAAGTCTGCAGTATAGAGGGTGAAGAGGAACGGAGCCAGGACCGTTCCCTGCGGGGCCCCCGTGCTGCAGACGACCATGTCAGGCACACAGTCCCTGGTCCTCACATACTGTGGACGGTTGGTGAGATACTCCAAAATCCAGTGTGTGAGGTGATGGTCCACCCTGGTGTGCTCCAGCTTGTCTCCCAGAAGTACAGGCTGTATTAAAAGCACTGGAGAAGTAAAAAAAACATGATTCTCACAGTACTCACAGGTTTCTCGCATGGTACCTGCGTGGCACAGGTACCACGCAGGATGTTTTCCACAGCTGTGGCACTCTCCTCAGCTTCAGGCTCAGGTTGAACATGTGCTCAACAATCCCGCACAGCTGATCTGCGCAGGACTTGAGGAGTCTGCAGCTGATGCAGTCTGGACCGAGAGGGGTCTAGCTGCAGACCTCCAGCGTGAGGCGTCTTCCGGTGCAGGCTCCCGTCTCAGGCCAACCTCCAGCATGAGACCACAAATAACCGGAAATAACAAACTTTTTTCACACCTGCTGAGAGACTCCGGCATTTTGGCCAAACACCAAGAAGAAGGAGACTCCGACATTTACGTGTACGACCGACAGTTGTGACAGTAAGTGAAAGTCCAAAAAATGACGATAGTCGAGTTATGTTTGCAGTTGTACTAGCGGTCATCTGCACTCAAACTACCCAGTACATTACATATATTTTATTGCATGTTTACAATTAAATATGTTAACTGTGTTAACTTAGGGTCGGAAGTTGGGCGGTAGCGACAATTTGTTTGAAATAATTTATTTGAGACATAGCTTAACGTTGATCAAAACACGACTTTTATTGACTTGAAGGCTAAATTGCATTTAGCATCTACAAGTCCCGGGTCAGTTCTCCGCTGTTTTGCGGACCCCCGCTCCTGGTCATACATCTAGCCATTGATAAATCAAATAGTGGGTGGATTATCCTATAAGTGTTACGATGTTTGTATTTGTGTAGTGTTATCTGTCCAAACGAGGTAATGGCCTACGTTTTACGAGGCGTGTTTGTGCCGCGGTGTTACTGAGACGTCACTTTTCGCTCTCCAAAGTTAACGTCACATGCAGTATCTAACATCACAATTAGTCCACAGTTGTTTATATTAACTCTCCTGTCGTGTTCACCTCTTGCCCCTTACGTTAGTGTCCCCATTCAAATTTGACCGGTCTGTTAAACTGCTCTTAAAATTAACACTAAAACCATTAATCACCCCCAAGTTTTTATTTAAGTTTTTTTTCTCTGTCTTTCTCATAGGACGAGGTGGGGGCCAGGGTACTTCATCACTGCAAAAAGGCCGCAGAGTGGGACGAAACAAACCAACACTTGTTTTCGGCCAAGGTGGAGTTTCCCTGTGCCCCCACTGCGGGAGAGGAAGAACTGGAAGAGGTTGTGAGGCAGTACAGAAGGCTTTGGGATGAAAAAGAACGTTGCCATCTCGATGACCAGGAGACAGAAGCAATCCTTGACCGTTTCAAATTTAAATTCGAAAAACTGAAGATCTGGGTCTTCTGTGAGGATATTGCTGACAACATGACCTACACTGAATGTGAAATGAAGGAGTAGGCTAATAAGGATGGGTTGTGATATTGCATTTAAGGCTAACAATGTTTAATAAAAGGCTGAATAGAAGCAAGTGATTTGGTGTCCTTTTATCCTGTTTTCCTTATTGCTTTAATTGTATTATATTTTCATTTTGTATATAAAAATATGTAGTTATGAGATATCAATTTATTTACTTAAATTATACCATGAAGGTCACAGGTGACTTAGTGCATTTCAAGAAAATGACTACAATTTTATCTTTCCCTCTCCCTAAATGCTGACAATTTTATATTTAAGCATAATTGAAAATCTGATTGGTGCCAACATTCTTAAGATCTTCAGATGTACAGTGTATCATAGAAGACATTTAATACAATAGAAATTTGAAAAATAAGGCGCTTAAATAAATGTTACACATGAGCTGTTAAGTCTGAACAAATGTGCATAGATTGATGTTTTCATGTAACTAGTCTTCAGAGGGACTCCAGGTTGACAGTATGTGGTATCTGTTATGCCTTTATCCTATGGCATCTGATTACATGTCTTTCTTAGATTAAAGGTTAGGTTTTTCTTAGGATAAAAGTTTATAAATTGATGCAGCAGGTTAAAGGTTTATTTGAAATTTCTTGTACGTGCACCTGGAGTTTACCCCATTGGAGGACTAATATTTGATGTTACTGGTGTAATTGTGGTAAATGCCACAAATAAAAGGTAGACAATATCAAAAGTGCTATATATTTAAGAAAGTGATGTCTTTCACGTCTCAAAGTTTACTAATTAAATATAAATCAGCGACGAAGTTTTCTCTTACAAAATTGTCAACTTGGTTTTATTTTGAAGTTTATTGTGCACACTTCCGGCCCCAACGGTCTCACGCTGGAGGTTGGCCTGAGACGGGAGCCTGCACCGGAAGACGCTTCACGCTGGAGGTCTGCAGCTAGATCGTCTTGTCTGGACCTGCAGCTTTCCTTGCCTTGATCCTCCAGAGCTGGTTTCTCACCTGGGTTGTTGTGAGAGACAGGTTGGAGCAGGGGTGTGTGCTGGAGGGTGTGGGTGGGGGGCAGTGTTGGGAAAATTCACTTTCTACATGAACTACCGTATTTCACCAATTAATCGCCCGACCGCAAATAGCCGCCGGGTTCTTATAAACGCCTGGGGTCTGCACCCATTTTGCGTATTAAACACCCACCCGAATAACTGCCGGGGCGATTATTTGCATCATAATGAGGTAACCCAAAATAAGGCTACTCACCTTATTTTTGCAGCAGTAAACAGTTGCAAAAAAAATAAATAGTTAACAATAGCTGTGCAGCACTTCCGTTTTCTGTCAAAATAAGAGCGCTAGCTAACGTTAGAAAAAAAGGGTGCACCGTAATCTTAAACTGCCCGACTGTAAATATGTTGGACGGTAACTGTCATCACGATGATGGCCTGGTGCAGGTCTGTGCAAAAATAAATAAAGGCCTGCAGCGAATAGCCGCCTGGTTCTTTTAAACGCCCGGGGTCCAAGTTGATTTTGCATATTAAACGCCCGGGCGATTAATTGGTGAAATACGGTAGTTCAAAGTTCAGTTCAAAAATGTTAAAATGAACTAGTTCAGTTCATAGTTCATAAATTCAAAATTTTGAACTGAGTTCATGGTTCCAAAAATGAACTAGTTCATAGTTTTTTTTTTCAATATGTTGCTGTGAGCTATTATTTGTCAAAATTATTGCCACAGCCCACAGAGAACAACAGACAGCAATTATTTTATCAGTTTTAACACTGAAACTATGGGCCCTATCTTGCATCAGAGTCCCTAAACCCATTATCTGGCGATTTAGCATTGCGTAAGAGGCGTTCCCCCGCAAAAGTTGCTATCTTGCACACCTGCCGTTATCCCTAAAACACTTGCACTACCCGTTACATTATGCATAGGCGTGGTTTGGGCGTTACGCCAGTTAAACCAATCAGTGTGCCAGGTGCCATTGCCTTTAAGAGCAGGCTGCACTATCCCAAATCCGCAAACCGAAACCCGTGATGGAGAGAGGAAGGTCACAATTTAGTACTATCTCTACCATTTTCTCAGGGGTTAAACTGAGGCTAAAGAAGAAACTGAAGACTGAAGAAATCGCCCGAGCTTCAAAGTCTTTTTCAGAGGGTGCATTTTTGAAGCAGTGCATGCTGAAGGTCTGTGAGCAGGTGTGTCCTGACCAGATACAGACTTTTAAAAATGTCAGTTTATCAAGAAAAACCATCGCAGACCGAGTTAAGGAACTTGCAGGAAACCTGGCAACACAGCTAGCAAAGGAGCCGGGTAGTTACCACGCATGGCAAACGACGAACTGGTGAAGAATGGGAGGTCTGAACCGGGGTTAAATACTCTGTCGGAGGGTGGAGATAATCGGGAAGATGGAAACCAAGTGAGTGATGAGGCAGGTGAGGGAGATGGAATAATAAGCCTGCCACGCCCAGCCTACAAACCAGGAAGACAAACCAAAACACAAAGGGGAGGGGAAAACAGAGGAAAACACACAAACAGACAGCAGGGAGGTGACACCTAACAAGGAGTATGAAACAGACAAAAAACAGTCTGCTAGTTAACAAACATAACTTACTATTCTGAAACACCCTGTAATAAAAGGATTTGAGGTGGTTCGGTGTCTCCTGCCGTTTGTGATTCGGGATCTGAGTCGGGCTCAAACATGTACGATCGTACAACAGCACGCCCAGCGGTAGCCATGACAATCTTCTAGATCTATATAAGATGATAATTCCTGTTTACCGGTTAGCACTGTTTAGCAGCGTAGGTTTCAGTTCCTTGCCTGCGATTGGCCCGACCGTATGTCACTCAGAAAACAGTCAGCCAATCAGTGGAGAGACGCTGATTCTCTCTTCTGATTGGCTAAACGAACCATGCTGACAGAGCTCCAGGAGAAAGGCAAGAAAGAGGAGCTGTAAAACTATATTTAGCGGTCCACAGGTACTCAAAACCACAAACACATCTTGCAGGGAGATCAACAGTTAAAATAATACCCTGGAAAAGTGGACAGAATGGGGCCTTTAACTGTTTGTCCACTTCGTATATTTCTTCTTTGTACAAAGGTTTAATGATAGACATCACATTCAGGGGCGCACCGGTGGCTCACCGGTTAAGAGCGTGTACCATGTACCAGGGCTTAGTCCCAATCGCAGCGACCGGGGTTCAAATCTGACCTCAGGTCCTTTGCAGCATGTCATCCCCCTGCCTTTCCTGTCTATCTCCACTGTGACTGTCAAATAAAGCAGAAAAATGCCAAAAAATTTATCTTTCCAAAAAAAAAAAAAAAAATGTGACATCCATATTTGCCAAAAAATACAGCCAATCAGCTCTCAACAGCACTTAGACAAATACTTTTGCCTAAATTTTGCTCCCTAATTGCAAAATTAACACCATGGCAACTGCCTATCAAAAACCAAGCACCCATCCATCCATTCTTTCCTTTCATAAATATGGGGGACAAGGCAATGAGAAACTTGGCAAGAACTGACCAGAAAATTAGTAAGAAACTAGTAAGGCAGTTTTTTTTTTTGAAAGATAAATTTTTTGGCATTTTTCTGCTTTATTTGACAGTCACAGTGGAGATAGACAGGAAAGGCAGGGGGATGACATGCTGCAAAGGACCTGAGGTCAGATTTGCCCCCAAATGTCTAGGGACAGCACTGCTGACTATCTATATACATGTCTGTCTGTTTGCCTGTCTGTCTACATATCTGACTAACTGTCTTATCAGTCTGATGTTGAAGTGTCCCTGCTAGCCACTGGCAGCCAGATAATAACATGATTTCATTGTCTGAGGACTGAGGGCAGGAAAGGAAGCGTTAAGAAATACCATGCTGCTATCTTGCTGCACAGTGCTGATTTCTCCAGGAGTGGCAGTGATAGCAGCTCAGATCTGTCTGTCACAGACAGTACGAGACACATGCACATACACACTCACCGATAAACACACATACACCAACAAAAACCCTCTTACACCGGGGCCAGACTGGTTACCTCTCTACCTGTGTGTGATGGCTGCCTCACTGAACTGCTGTGGCTCACATGTGTGGTGTCCACATACAGTAGTGCTGCTGTGGCACTACATTTTTACATTGAGTTTGCCTTTGATAATGGCCAATGTCATTTTGGAATGGAAGGTCATAGCTACATGAGACCAAGACTGTTGTGTTCAGCATCCCCGAAAATCCACACAGTCGCATCATCCATGCTAAAATGGTAAAATGTTACATTTTTTTCATGACTGTGACATATTCTACAGATAAAGACACTGGTGAAAAGTGTCAGTAATGTAACGTTGCTGGTATGCTGTTATTATGACCATCAGTAGATCATTTTCCCTGTCTATTTTTGCTGGGAACTGCGTGCCTCATGCAAAGAAAATAGGCTCTACTCTGAAACTCTAGCTGACTTGTAGAGTTCTCATATTCTGCCCGAACCCGACCCGACCCGACCCGACATTTTCGGGTCGGGTCGGGCCTAAAATGTACGTGAATTGGGCGGGTCGGGTCGGGCTTCGGGTTCTGTGGGGGATTTTTTTTTTTTTTTTTTTTTTAAATAAAAAAATATAATTATGTGTTGTGTTATTGATTATGACCTTTCATTTTTATGTGACTGGTCGAGAGAGTGAGAGACTGGATTGGATTTGGAGGCTAAACTTTCAGTGACAGACAGACAAACAGCTGTGCGAGCGCAGCGCAAACAAGTGAGAGAGAGTTGCAGCAGTATCCCGCTGTGCTGGCAGACTCGCAGCAGGGACGGTTTCTGCTATGGGCAGTGCAACTGCCCAAGGCGCAATCTACTTGGGGGCACACGAGAAAAAAAAAAATCTCCAGTTTTCTAGACTACCGTATTGACCCGCACATGCCGCGGCACCATCAGTCGGCATCAGGCAGGCCAGCCAGCCGCGGCACTATCGGTCGGCATAAGGTGGGCCGGCCGCGGCACCGTCCGATACCGCGCCCACCCGTCAGGTCTGCCGGATCTGACAGGTGAGCTGCCTGATGCTGGCCAGTGCGGCGGCCGGCCCGCCTGATACCGACTGATGGTGCACCGGTGCCGCGGCCGACCGGCTCTGCTAAATAATGGCGAATTTGGCGATTTTTTTTTTTTTTTTTTTCGGGCTTTATCGGGCTGTCGGGCCTAAAGTTCGGCTAATTAGTCGGGTCGGGTCGGGCCTCGGGCTGGCCCAGTCCGGCCCGGGTCGGGTCGGGTCTTAATTTTCAGGCCCGATGAGAACTCTACTGACTTGTCACATGAAGCGATGCTACGTGTCCACAGGATCAGTCATTTCCACCCTTCCCATTCATTGTCTATGTAAGCAGGTGTGCAATGCATTCTAGTAGAGTCGCATTGTGTTTTGAGATATGGGACATCATGCTGTCGTCTCCTCATTTGCATTGCGTTAAGGTCTAGGTTACTTTATGCAAACTGATGGTGTCCAGTGTGGCTTGTTGTGTCCCAACAAACTTTTAAATTAACCATTGTCGATCTAACATTAAAACAGATGCAGCAACTGCATGCTTTATAACTCAACTCAAATGTTTTCAGAAACGCATTTTGGTGAACTATTTTCATAACATCTATGAAGGTTTCAAAAAGAGGCACCATGTTGGTCCAGTTTGAAATCCAGGAGAGGATCCACTAGTGAAGCATTCGTCCAATCAGGTGCAGCAAGGAAGTGTTTGTGCGGTTATAGCAGAGCGCAACTATCAGTCATCAGGAGAAGCACGCCCATCAAGCGTCCAAATCTGGGAGGTAGCACGGCACCAAATGTCAAATACATGCCTCTGTGGACATGTAGCATGAGGCTTGAGCCACACCTGAGAGGTGCTATTCACAGGTTGTATGGCTGCTCTCTGTGTGTGTGTGTGTGTGTGTATAATTAGGGGTCACCAAGAAATGGTCACAAACCGGCTTATACACTACTCACAAAAAGTTAGGGATATTCGGCTTTCGGGTGAAATTTCAGGATGAACCTAAAATGAATTATAACCTTTACAGGTGAACTTAATGTGACTTTCTGTAAACTTTTGAATGCACATGTCCAACTGTTCAGTGTTTCAGTAGTTTTTGCACAAGTTGCTGTTCTCTAACAAGGAGTTTAATGGCAAAATTCACATCAGGTGTTTGATCCATGAATCAACCAATAAATTTCCTGGTTCAATTAGAATTGACATTTAAACAGTCCTCCTCATTATGCTGTTCACATCTTGACATCATGAGACCAAGACGACACGTCAGTACAGAACTGCCCTACACTTTGTGAGTGGTACAGTGACAAGCCCATGCTACCTGAATAACATCATTAATCCAGTCATTGTACCCCTGCATGAACAACACAGGCCTAATTTCATCTTCATGGACGACAATGCTCCAGCTCATCGAGGTCGTATCATTAGGGAACGGCTGCTGGAGACTGGGGTACCTCAGATGGAGTGACCTGCACTTTCTCCAGATCTGCATTCCATAGAAAACCTATGGGATCAGCTGAGTCGCTGTGTAGAGGCTCAGAGCTCTGTACCCCAGAACCTCAATGTCCTGAGGGCTGCCCTTCAAGAGGAGTGGGATGCCATGCCTCAGCAGACAATAAGTCGACTTGTGAACAGCATGAGACGTCGTTGTCCAGCTGTAATTGATGCTCAAGAGCACATAAGTTATTGACACTGACATTTTTTGTTGTGGTATACCCACCACTGTTGTTGGCTTTTGTTTCAAGAAATTGTTTGAGATGAGGAAATCACCAGTGCATGCTTCTACTTAAATGCCCTACTTTCATGATATAATATCACTGTAGCGTGAACTTTTTACATTTTCCATAAATTTCACCCAAAAGCCAAATATCCCTAACTTTTTGTGAGTAGTGTATATGTGATTCTTTACTACATGTTTCTGTATGTGTGTCTACATATGATTAATACAAAGAACACATGCTTTAGCCTACTTGAACCCTATTCGGGCAGAATTACTTTCTAAGCAATGCTTGACTTTTAATTGGGTTGTCTGTAATTTCATGTCCCCATTCAGGCAGGGTTAGAATATCTGTTGTTTCTCCCTGATATTACAGAGACGGGAGTGGCCACCAGAATACTGTGAATACTGTCACCCATCTCAAGCTTGTGGGCCCGAGCACTGGAACAGTGCGAAGCCCTATTGTTATTGCTTCGTTTTTTCTTCTCCTCCGTTCTTATTATTATTACGTCAAAATAAACCTTAATTTGACCCCCTAAACATGCTCCAAAACTCACCAAATTCGGCACGCAGGCCAGGTCTGGCGAAAAATTTGATAAAATGGACAAACGGACCCCCTAAGTGCAAAAATGGGCTCGGTAGCGCCACCTAGGCACACAAAGGCAGCCGCTGCGGCCCACAGGAAAGTGATAGAAAGACCAAACCACTGCCGAAACGTACATCTTATCAAGCCCTACAAATCACGTGCTGACAACCCCGACCTAAAACCAACAGGAAGTCCGCAATTTGCGTTGGAATGTTCACGTTCTCGCCCAAAATTCCACTTTCAACAAAATCTATCTCCTCCCAGGGCGCAAATGGCAGCGGCTTGAAAATTTAACAGATGACAGAGGACACAGTGCTGAACAAAAGTTCTGAAGGATTTCGTCATTACTCGATTAGTTTGGATTTTATAAGCCCTCAAAGTCAGAGTGGCCAAAATCAAAACCCCATTTTTTCCCATGGAGTTTGGTGTGAAAAGGCTGACATTGGGCACTAATTAAGCCCCTGGAGTCTAAAGTAAAAGTCTGACAGCTTTGAAAACTATGCAGATGGAAAGAGGACAAAAATTCCTACAAAAATATGTAGTTTTGATGTGGATTGGACCAAGTTTGTGGGAGCCGTGAAGAGTTTTCAAACATTTTGACTCTGGTGTGCTCTGCTCTGCACTCTGCCTGGACATGTGACTCACTCTAGCTGCCTCAGGAATGCACAATACACACCCATTGTAAGAGCTCAGAGGGAGCAGAAAACACTCTCAAACTGAAACTGCCATAACTCAAAAACGGTAAAAGATAGCAAAATCATGTAAATGGGACATTTATAGATCCGAGTCTCGTGACTCGTTTAAGCTTTCAATCAAGTCTGTAACTCAAACGGTGACTGAGCTGTGACACCTCAAACAGGGGTGGGTTTTCTGGAGTTCTCCATTGGATTGAATGAGGATTTCTCTGTCTGCCTGCATTTTGGCGTGATCATGCCACAGCTGCCAGTACTGATGTCAAGCACACACTAGGACATCCTCAGCCTTTCAAAATAAAAGCCCAAAACTCTTTCAAAATAAAAGCACCGAAAAATACCCTTAAAATTGCCACAAACGGACAAATTGTCTGCACTTCAACACGCGCGCCGTCCCCAACATGCACGGGGGGGCGAGGGCCCGTCCAACGCTGCTTGCAGCTTTAATTTTCATTTAGTTTTTTAATGTCTGAAGATAAACAGGTGCTGGGAGTCTATCTTCAGACATTAGGCTCCCCAAGACAGTTCAGTCAGCCAGAAACTGATCAAATATCTCTGTAACAGCAGTGCATCAGAGAAATAAACAGCAGTGTGTGCAGATGTTTCAGTGCAAGGCATGTTGCAGCCCACACCTTACAGTTAGCCCTGGGTTAAGGACTGACACTTGAAAATCAAAGCCATGGGTGAATGTCTTTAGAACACTTGTAGCAGGGTTTGATTGTACAGCTTTTCAAAAGTATTTTATTCAGTCCCTTCAGGATTTCAAGAATACTGTAGAATTCTGCATAACCTTGCAATTCTGTCCACTCACTGAAATACTCCCACAAATTTGACCAATCAGAGGCTACTGCATCCAGATCTATAGCAAGTGCTGCAAGAATAAAGGTGAGTTAGATTGAATATGCATGGTTAGCGGTGGAGTATGTAAATCACAAAGTGATAGAGGCCTGTGTGTCTGTTTTCATGACAAACTCTGTGTATGTGTAGGTGAGAGGAAAAAAAATACGCCTAAATTAAAATTTTAAAAATAGTGTGAAAGATTGATTCAAAATAATCAAGTAGGATGTGTAATGAAATCACAGATGGTGAGTGTGTGTATGATAAATAATCACAGAGCGAAGGGAGAGAAAATTGTTAGGTCAGACATAAGGTTAGGTTAGAATAGTGCTGTGTTATTCTTACTGCAACAAGATGCATTTGATTTTTAATGAATTATACAAAAAAGCAAATATTTTTGCAATTTTTGCTAACAGTTACTTTACACAGATATTGTTATGTAAAAAGAGCTTTTGTCTTAGTCCTCCAGTGTGTCACTCCTCTGTGTCATGGGCTGGATGTCCTAGCTTCACCCAGGCCTGGCAGCCAACCAGCAAGCTGCTGGAGCCTCACAGACAGGCCAGAGGCAGTATACCCTGCTCTGGCACACACACACACACACACACACACACACACACAATGCAGACAGACAATCAGAATATCAGTTTCATCAGACTGAGGTGGGTAAAAGAGAGAGATCCTAACTGATAACGACACCCTTAACATACTGCTGCTATTGATACTAATGCAAATACTAATGATGGTGATACTATATTACTGTATTACTACTATTACAACTGCTACTACTTCTATTAGTATAACAATGCTCTACTACTAGCACCAGCACTACTGCTATTGTTTCTGCTATGAAAAACACCACCAGCACTAATAAAAGTTTACTGGTGTAGCACTGATCTAAAAACTGAATTTAAAAATCTAAGGCAACGTCCATAGAAATATATTTTTGAAAATGTAACTTAATTTCTCCATCAAAAATGTTTTTGTTCATACAAGAACACAAATACGCACAAATGTGTTTTCACCTGTCCACTGAGCAAATCAATTGTGAAAACTGTTTTCCAGAAGGGTTTTTGTTGAAAAGAATTGTTGAAAAAAAATCGGCTGGTGGTGCAAGAGTGAAGGTCATGGGTCACCAAAATTGCCAGGTTTCATCCCCAGAGGTTTTCAAAGTAGGAAAGCAGGAAAAATGTAGTTTAAGGTGCACTATGTAGAATTATTGAAGGTTGGTTGAAGTGAGGATTTTTTACACTCACAAAAAAGTGGAATTAATAAACAATTTAATGGTTTAGTTGATGTGGGTCTCATCATTGGCCTGATTCATTCATAACCTAGAAAAAAGCACTCAGTAGAGCACAACTAACACTTTGCAGTTGTCAAGATATGCCAGTTCCATATGTTGGATATTCACCAAAAGTTAATCACGGACACCACCATACCCCCTGTTCAGCTAGTCAGTATGAAAAGCTAATCTGTGCTTCACTGCCACATGATCAACCTTTCCACAAAGTTTCATCATGTTGCATGAATCCCTTTGAAGGTTACATGCATTTTATGAAAAGCCATGCTTCACTTTAGCCCATGATCAACCTCTCCACCAGGTTTCATGCAAATTCGTTCGTAAATTTTGAGGTATCCTGCTAATAAACAAACAGACAGAACAAAGGGGCCCATTCAACTACATTGATGGATATAATAAAATGCTTATTCTGCAGTTTTATCAGTTGCGTCTAAATGGTTCACACTTCAATTTACCCTCAATTTTAAATAGTGCACTTTAAATGTCACTATAATTTAACTCACTACAAATTGCTACAATACAAAAAAGTATAAGATTACTTTAACATTATGTTTTCATCTCACCACTTTGAATCTACAGTGTTTGTCAGTATTCAAGTACAATAGCAAATCTATGTAATACTGAACACAAACCAAAATATCTACATCATATCATCATATACCATATCATATCACTGAGGATCAGTGAAAGTCAGCTTGGGTGTATGATACATAAAGCTAACATGAATGAAAATTTCATGGCAATGACAATAACAACAACAATAATAATAATAATTATTATTATAACAACATATTTATTGGTCTTCTGGTGGTGCTGGAGGAAAGGTCATCAGCCCTGTGAGGGCCATCAAAACTGCCAGGTTTCACCTTTTAGGCAACATGAATGCGGATGCGGATTTGTCCTTTACCTCCCATATTAAACAGATCTCTAAAACCGCCTTTTTTCACTTGCGTAACATCTCAAAAGTCCGACACATCTTGTCTCAGAGTGATGCAGAAAAATGAATCCACGCCTTCGTTACCTCTAGGTTAGACTACTGTAACTCCTTATTATCAGGTTGTACCAGCAAGTCGTTAAAGACTCTCCAGCTGGTCCAAAACGCTGCTGCACGTGTGCTGACTAGAACTAGGAGAAGAGATCATATTACTCCAATATTGGCTTCTTTACATTGGCTACCTGTAGAATCTAGAATAGAATTTAAAATTCTTCTCCTCACCTATAAAGCTCTTAATGGGCAGGCACCATCTTATTTGAAAGAGCTCATAGTTCCTTATTACCCTGCCAGAGCACTGCGCTCCCAAAATGCAGGTTTACTGGTGGTTCCCAAAATCTCTAAAACTAGATCGGGAGGCAGATCTTTCCAATTCCAGGCTCCACGCTTGTGGAACAAACTTCCTATCTCAGTTCGGAGGGCAGATTCACTCTCTATCTTTAAGAGTAGACTTAAGACTTTCCTTTTTGACAAAGCTTATAGTTAGGGTCGGCCCAGGTTGCGCTGGACCAGCCCTTAGTTATGCTGCTGTAGGCTTAGACTGTAGGGGGACTTCATATCATGCTCTGAGCAGGGTTTCCGCTAGACAAAATTGGCACCGGACAACGTGACCGGCAGGTTTTCAATTTACTGGACAAATGTTTGACATTCCGGTCAAATATTATCTGAATTTATTGAGCTTAAAATTATATGCAGGCTATATAAGAATGATATCAAGGCATGTCAATTTATAGCGTAATGTTTTTTATTGTAGAGTAGGCTATATCAAATAAAATGAGTGCCATCAATTGACTCACGTGCGTAACTTCTTAAATAAACAAATATATGAATATTGCACAAGCCTGCGCTCTTTTAACATGAACATCAAACAACTGCAACTACAATTTGCAAACAAAAAAAAACAACAACAAAAAAACACATCAGGGGTCCGTTTCCCAAAGCAGGTTTAGTGAAAACTCTGAGTCTGTTAACCCTGAAATGAGGGAAACCGTGAGTTTTCCGTTTCACAGAGGGAGGTAACTCAAAGCAGAGAGAGAGGCGTACCTCTAGCCTGTTTCACAGAGGGAGGTAACTCAAAGCAGAGAGAGAGGGCTAACTCTAGCCTGTTTCACAGAGGGAGGTAACTTAAGCTTTCGGTCAGTTACCGCAGTAACAGACTCCATGAAACTAACCTGGTCGTGAGTTTCTCTCTGTGTCCGCCCTCTTTCAGCCACACACGGTATTTAACTTCCTCATTCATTCAGTCAGCAGGCGAGTTTTGGCGTGACATACACTATATTACCAAAAGTATTCACTCACCTGCCTTTACTCATACTATGAACTGAAGTGCCATCCCATTCCTAACCCATAGAGTTCAATATGATGTCGGTCCACCTTTTGCAGCTATTACAGCTTCAACTCTTCTGGGAAGACTGTCCACAAGGTTGAGGAGAGTGTTTATAGGAATTTTTGACCATTCTTCCAAAAGCGCATTGGTGAGGTCACACACTGATGTTGGTCGAGAAGGCCTGGCTCTCAGTCTCCGCTCTAATTCATCCCAAAGGTGTTCTATCGGGTTCAGGTCAGGACTCTGTGCAGGCCAGTCAAGTTCATCCACACCAGACTCTGTCATCCATGTCTTTATGGACCTTGCTTTGTGCACTGGTGCACAGTCATGTTGCAAGAGGAAGGGGCCCGCTCCAAACTGTTCCCACAAGGTTGGGAGCATGGAATTGTCCAAAATGTTTTGGTATCCTGAAGCATTCAAAGTTCCTTTCACTGGAAGTAAGGGGCCAAGCCCAGCTCCTGAAAAACAACCCCACACCATAATTCCTCCTCCACCAAATTTCACAGTCGGCACAATGCAGTCTGAAATGTACCGTTCTCCTGGCAACCTCCAAACCCAGACTCGTCCATCAGATTGCCAGATGGAAAAGCGTGATTCATCACTCCAGAGAACGCGTCTCCACTGCTCTAGAGGCCAGTGGCGGCGTGCTTTACACCATTGCATCCGACGCTTTGCATTGCACTTGGTGATGTGTGGCTTGGCTGCAGCTGCTCGGCCATGGAAACCCATTCCATGAAGCTCTCTGCGTACTGTACTTGGGCTAATCTGAAGGTCACATGAAGTTTGTAGCTCTGTAGCAATTGACTGTGCAGAAAGTTGGCGACCTCTTTGCACTATGCGCTTCAGCATCCGCTGACCCCTCTCCGTCACTTTACGTGGCCTACCACTTCGTGGCTGAGTTGCTGTTGTTCCCAAACGCTTCCATTTTGTTATAATAGAGCTGACAGTTGACTGTGGAATATTTAGGAGCGAGGAAATTTCACGACTGGATTTGTTGCACAGGTGGCATCCTATGACAGTTCCACGCTGGAATTCACTGAGCTCCTGAGAGCGGCCCATTCTTTCACAAATGTCTTGTTTCACAGTCTGCATGCCTGAGTGCTTGATTTTATACACCTGTGGCCAGGCCAAGTGATTAGGACACCTGATTCTGATCATTTGAATGGGTGAGCGAATACTTTTGGTAATATAGTGTATTAGTTCTGCCGTCTCTTATTTAAAAAAAAAATAATAATAATAATTAAAAAAACAGTCAGTAGGCCTTTATATTAAAGTCCATTAGTAGTTAGGTGGCGACTTTTTTCACGAACATGGCATATCCTTTCGACAACGATCCCGTGGATGAAGGTGCAGTGTTACAGCGCAGAGAATTAAATATTCATCGGGGGATGGTTATAAGACTGCGCATAGATGTTTATGCCGAGGTCTTACCTATGTGAACAATGTTTTTATATTTCATCTTAAGCTGCCGCCAAGTGCGCTTCTCCCCTGTGGGATTGCACCTAAAGCAGTTTTCCCTAACATTATTGTGATTGCAACGGACTCCATTTAAACTTATGCATTGACCCGAGCAGCAATGTTCTCCCACGCCGTCTCCCCCTCCTTTGCCGCTGCAGCAGTGTTGCACTTTATTAAAAAAAAAAAAAAATGTTCAAACTCGATGTATGAATGCATTAAGATTTCCAATTCAGCTGGGGTGAAAAATGCAGCCCAACGCTTCCCCGTTGCCATGGTGACTCATCAAATCGGGGCTCCATTGACGCTGTCTTTTTATAGCTGTGGTGCACACACTTAACTCCAGGTGAAACTACTCCGAGTTGATCAAACTAACTCAAATCAGCTGTCCTGGAACCGAAAACTCGGACCACTGGACTGGCTCATACCATTTTAATAGCGCGTGCTGCCAACTTGAAATCAAATAGATGCAATAAAAACTCAAAAAAAGAAAAAAAAATGTGAATATGTTTCTGGCTTGGGACATTTTAGCCTACTTTTTACGCATTTTCACTACAGTGAACTGTGCAGCAGCTGAATTAAAATCAAAAGTCTCAAGTGTCTCTCCGCAACTTGCAAAGCGCATCAGTCTTGTGACCTTGTTCTCCCCCAGGCGACTTCGCTGCACTGTTTTGATCCGGTTCTGCAGAGAAAAACCTCTCCCTGCTGGTACACTGGAGACAGGGATCACCTATTTTTTTTTTTTTTTTTAAATAAAATGACATGTGGAAGTTGACTGTTCTAATAAAATTCAAATTGTGCTTAGAGGGAATATTTTCACCGAACATTTTGACCGGAGGGGTTAAAAATTACCGGACTTCGGCAGATTTTACCAGTCAAAGTCCGGTAATTACCAGATAACGGAAACCCAGGCTCTAAGCACTTTCCTCTCTTCTAATCTTCCTCTTCCCTCTTCCTTTCTTCTTCTTCCTGTCCCCCTTTGTCCCCCCCCCCCCCCCCCCCTTTTTACTCAGTGCATGCTATTGTTCCAGAGTCCACTGCTCCTTTGCTTTCGTTGTGCTTTTTGTGTCTTGTCTAGGTCATCCAGCTGCAGACAAGAAGGCTGGATGCTGCGTGTCACTTCCATCTAGACTAGATAGATAGATAGATAGGTATACTTTACTGATCCCAAACTGGGAAATTCACACGTTACAGCAGCATCATCAATAAAAAACATAAAATAAAATTAAAAATATATACAATAGAGACTAAATTTATGAAATATACACACTAAAGACAATAAAGGCTAAGTATATATAATAAACTAACTTAAGAATATGAGATGTTTAAGTGTTGAAATGTAAGATATACCGATGGCAATAATAAATATGAAAAATTAACTACCTGTTCGGGATACCCTACTGTTTCTGTTGTTGTCTGCTGTCCCAGTTTGTCCCTATCCCTGTCTCTTTGTCTCTCTCTCTCTCCCCTCCCCACCCAACTGGTAGAGATAGATGACCGCCCGCCCTGAGTCTGGTTCTACCTGAGGGTTCTTCCCGTTAAAGGGGAGTTTTACCTTGCCACTGTTGCCAAGAGCATGCTCAGGAGGGAATCTGTTGGGTTTCTTGGTTTTCTACTATAATTTGTAGAGCGTGGTCCTTACCTGCTCTACCTTTAAAGCGTCATGAGATAACTTCTGTTGTGATTTGACACTATATAAATAAAGTTTGATTGATTGATGAATGGTGTCAACAATTTTCACTAAATAGATTTTTGAGATATGGCCCACTGGGCCTAACTGCTGACACACATGGTGATGTTTAGGATCCTGGGTCACAGCAGGGCACAACAGAGAAATGAACAAAAAGAATAGATGTGTGCAAATTTCTAAGTTTGGTGATTAGTGAGATGAAGAGAGGGTTTATGTAGGGACACGGGGTAGGTCTGCAGGTCAGCCTGTCGAAGTGAACCACGTCTATTGTAGGGAGCCAGTTTGGTTCTGTGGGAAGTGCAAACATTTTCACAAAACTGTTGCTGAAAAAATAAATTATGGAATTTGAGGTGAACTGCTAATTGTTTCAGTTTACTGAGCATCTCGACTCCTGTGTTGGATTAAACCAATCCATAACTCACTGCCTGTGGTTCCCTCCCACAAAGCCTGGAGCTCAGTGTAGAAATATGAAGACCCCACCCCACCCAACCCATCCTGTAGCACAAAGCAGGGGGACACTGGGGCATCAAGAGTCAAAAAAATTCTATTGCAAGCAAACACGACAGCAGTTCATGCACCGGCGAGTTCAGGGGTTGGCCAGTGGTGGCATGGGCCACCCCTGACATTAAATTGGCCACTCCAGGTGCCACCCCAAAATTCTAAACTTGTAAACAGGCTTGTTACAGGCTGTAACAGGCTCAGTTTTGAAGTTAGATTAAGATAGAGGTATCATATGAAACTAGATGAGGAAATCCTATGGAATCCAGTTTTTGACTTGGGGAGGCAACACGTTAGAGATTTTTTTTCAACTGTATAGTGAAATTGTGCAATCTGGTGCAATGTGGGGGTGACAGACCATGTAACAACTGACACACGTTTATCCTTCTGATACAGTAGGTTCACCACATCAGCATATTTTCCTCAGAAATCTATACATGATGCATTAGCTTGCCACCAGCACAATGAGCACACAGTCAGAAGCAACAACCAAATACCGTATTATTGACCCACATAAAAGACGACCCTGATTTTAAGACAACCCCTCTTTTTCAAGACCCATTTTTGGAAAAATACTTTTTATATGGGCAAAATCTTGTTTGAATAAAAAAGCCACCGGCCGGCATCAGGCGAGCGGCACCGGCCGGTACTGCGCCCACCCAGTCAGGTCTGCCGGATCTAACAGGTGAGCGGCGCACACAGACTGCCATCTATACCTTTCATTATAAATCAACTTTTGTTCATACGCGGCTGCAGCAGCACAACGGACAATGACACAGACAACATGGTTGATTATTGACTGCGCAATGAGGCCATTCGCCTGTAATCGCGGCATCAGGCGAGCCTACCTATTGCACAATACATGTGTATTTGCTTAGACCCCCAATATTAGACGAGGGCCTTTTTTCAGGGCATTTTCAATGGAAAAAATGTTGTCTTATGTTCGGATGAATACGGTAACTTGATATAGCTGTACAAAAATACTACCGTGTGTACAATTCATGTCTGGTGTTGCCATCTAGTGGTTGAACAGAAAAACCACATTAAACAATGCAATGTGACACTGTAAAGTTAGCTATCTGACTTTTATTTATTATTATTTTACCCACTGAATGGGTCATCTTAGCCATCATCGCAATAGTTGCCCCCCGTGAGAAATTTGTCAGGAGCTCCCACTGCCAGTGAACCACAGTGAGAACCATTATCCACAAATGGAAAACAGTGGTGAACCTTCCCAGGAGTGGCTGGCCTACCAAAAATGCTCCAAGAGTGCATCAACGACTCATCCAAGAGGTCACAAAAGAAGCCAGAACAACATCTAAAGAACTGCAGGCCTCACTTGCCTCAATGAAGGTCAGTGTCCATGATTCAACAATAAGAACGAGACTGGGCAAAAATGGCATCCAGGTGAAAGCCACTGCAGACCAAAAAAGAACACATAGGCTCATCTCACATTTGCCAAAAAACATCTTGATGATCCCCAAGACTTGTGGGAAAATATTCTGTGGACTGACGAGACAAAGGTTGAACTTTTTGGAAGCTCTTTGGGAAAAAATGAATCGTAGGTAACTGGACTTGTATTTGTCTTAGGAAGACGTTTCGCCTCTTATCCAAGGGGCTTCATCAGTTCATGCACATCGGTCTTTCTAGTCCGCACTAGTCTGACAAAGACAGTGGGGTAAGGTCCAGGTATTTAACCTCTGTGGGAATGTCCACCCTAATGCCTGTGGGTGTGTTCATGCAGGCACTGGTTTCCCTTGACCATTGTTGTGGTCTGGTGACGGACAGTCGTCAGAGTCAGGTGAAACCCTGGTGAACGACGATCGTTGAGAGTCATCTGAGGGTAATTTGTTGAACCTCCTGGGTACCAATGAAAGGGCAACATTATAAATCGGAGATAGGTGGTGCTGCAGACCCCCTCCCCTGTTGAGGGTTGGTTTTTCCACTTTCACATATATGGCCTCTTTTACTCCTCTCTCAAACCATCTATCCTCCCTGTCCAAGATGTGCCAGGATTTTTTGAAAGCCAACCGGACCAAATGTGTTTGAATGTAACAGAAACACAGAGTTTGGTTCGGACCAATACACACTTCATTTACATTGCTACATATTGCAAGACTGTATTATTGGCACAGTGTGCAGCCTGGCTGAGAGCACTTCATCTTTCTTTTCTTTTTTTTTTTTTTGAAAAAGAGCTCTAAGGCTCTATTGTAGTTCAACTCAGCCAGGGGCTAAAAAACGGCCCTGCCTCGAGGTAGGGACTCGGAGCGGCCCCGAAAACTCCTGGGTGGGGTTTGAGGTTTACTTGGTGCTGATTAGATTTACTCTCGGCGCGATGTGGTGTCAACAGAAAGCAAACAGCCGGGCGCTAGGCGTCCCTAGCAACACGGCCAACACTACCAAGCTAACGCTAACGTGCTAGCTAACGTTAGCTAACAGTAACAACACACTTTTTAGCCGGCATTTTTAGGGGCGCTAATGTTAGTTTTAGCGGACGTTAGCTAACGCTAACAACACGCTTTTTTAACCACACGCATTTTGATGCCCCGGTCATGGTTGCGTAACCGCCCGGTAACTTTACAGGAACGTCCTCTCACTCGGCCCTCTCAGTGGAGACACGGCAGGTGAGAGGGCCGAGCGAGAGGACGTTCCTGTCGTAGCTCTTGCCCCCCAAATACTACCAGGAACACTGCAGAAGCCCCAGCCACAAGCCATCCACAATCCGAAAAAGCTCCAGCCCCGTCATGTCATAATTGGCTTGGACTTTGACTGAACATTTGCTCTCACTTTAAGGAAAAAAAAATCGGGATATATATCAATTCAGCCAAAATATATCGGGATCAGGGTTTATACAGGAATCCTCAAGTTGAATTTACTACCTTTTACTACCTTTTTTACTACCTTGCAAATATCTTTTACTACCAACACAGCATTGAGCAGCGGCTTTTTTTTTTTCTTTTTTTTTTTTGGTGGGGGGTTGGGGGGATTGGGGGAGGGCATTTGAAAAAATTGCTGTCTGGCACAACTGTACCACCCACTTTCTCTGTTACGCTCCCTTGAAACTTGCTGTACAGCATTGAGCGCTCAGCATGTTCATATGTTTTAAATAATGCTATTAAAAGCAATAAAAAACAATAATCTCCCTTTGCTCACTGTTCTATTTCCACTACAGTCGGTCAAAGTAGCTTTACAAGAACTAGAAACTCAAAATAAGCTCAAAAACTAGAGGAAATACCTTGAATAATCCAACTACATCAAACTATTCTTCAAAAAACATATTTTTTGTAGTGTCAACAAAAAACAAAGCAAGATATGGCATCAAATAGTGACATACAGTATATGTTTGAGCTGTACACTGTCCCTTTTAGATCAAATAAGAAAATGAAATGAAACGATGCCACAAAATAATGCAATTTAAAATGCAAAAAAAATAGATATATCTAGAGACAAATTCAAAATATCAGTAAAATATGAACTATTTCTGACATTAATATCCTGACAGACTTTTTGAAAGAATAAAAAGCTCAGTATCTGCTCCTCCTGTGGTCTGTCCTCTCTCTCCCTCACTGTCCTGCACTCACTTCAGCTTGGAAACAGTCATTAGCTATTAGCTTAAACAGAGAGCTGAAAGAGGCAGGTTTTGGACCAAGCAGGGGGAAAATATCGCTTTTCATATTACAGCCTTGTGCTTGGTGACCAACTGGTGTGATAAATGACTCACTGGCTTTCACTTGAGGAGGTTTTCTAGCTAGTTCTCATCAGGCTGCTGCCTCTCAGGCTGACGGACTGACTGAAAGTTACCGAGCTGCCACTCTGCCGGGAGCAGGATGCGGACCAAACCACTTTGAAGCATGGGGGGGTCATAACTTTTTAACACTTAAAAACACACTGTTTTACATTTATAATTAGCACCGCTTGCATTGTACTTTCATTGAATATTATTATATTATTGAAAATTATTTATTAGTGTTAACAATGTTTTTTTTTGGGGGGGACAACTTTATGGATGGAGGCTACGGGGAGCTACTGAAGTGCGACACACAAACATCACCGGTCAAGCGCTAACGTTAGCTACCGTATGAATTTAAAGCCACCTCCTGCATAATTTATTGCATGACTTGGTGCAAATATTTACCCGCCCCGTGGCAGGTAGACCTCCAAAATTAACTCGCCAAGGGAATATTTTAGGCGCATTTAGCGAGTGGCGACTGCCATTTTACAGCACTGCTCAGAGCTGTGAAAACTTACATTTTCCCATTTCGGCAAGTGGCTTGCTCACACTGACGTTTTGAGACCCTGCATGAGCGCAACATGCGGCAGGTGAACCAATCGCGTACACGCTACAGGGTGGCAAATGCAGTCAGGATCACTGATTGGCTATCAACGCCGACACAGGTCCTGGTGTCCTGCTCGCACGTATTTTTCGTTTTAATATTTCTTTAACTAAATGAACTGTAAAGAAAAAAATCAGCATCAATGGAAAAGTCATAATATATTGAAGGGATGATGAAAAAAATTACTACCAATTAAAATTGTGTTAGTTACCCTTTACTACCTTTTAAGGGCCTTAATTTGGGCTCCTTCGTCGGTCACAATGCAATGTTAACATTAATAACATTAGGGTCGTTTTCACAGGCTTGAACAAAAAATGGATTAAACTTAATCTTGCTTAGGTACCTTGCTCTCGCCCTTTTCTCTCCCTCTGCTTTTTACCGCCTCCACTCTTGAGCGCGCAGCAGTAGCACAAAGCAGGTGGGTGATAACTCCGGTGCGTTTTCAAAATAAAATTAATTGCGGCGTAGTGTAACATGTCGTGATATTTAATTTATCATTTAAAACTCTGATCATAGTAAGTATATGTGCGCAAATATATGCTATGTGTGTATGTAGGGTCGTTTTCACAGGTCATTCATACAATATACTTTAAATTGTGTTAACACCCGGAAAAAAAAAAAAAAATCATCATTCCCAAGCCGTGGCGGCTTTTATTTAGCCGTGGCGGTGCGCCACGATCAATTACATGTAGCGGAAACCCTGCCAATGTATAAGTCCTTGCATTCCTCACTGCATTGGACAGCATATATCAGGTTGCTCTTCTGATTGTGTGGTATCCTGTCTTTAGGGTGAACCAGTTTCTGCCTTAGAGTGTTTCCAGGTTTGAAACATACAGGGATTTGATGTTTGTTAAAAATCCTCCCAAGTTTCTCTGAAACCCCAGACACATACGGAATCACAATGTTTTTGCCTTTGTCTTTCATTTTCTCAGCATCATCAGAGTTGTTATTCTTTCTGGGGCGTGTTTTGCCAAAAGCCCAACTCGGATAGCCTCAAGTTTTCAGGGCTCCCCTGAGGTGTTTGTGTTCTTCAGCTTGGGCCCGAGTGGAGGTTGGTATGTTATCTGCCCTGTGTTGCAACTTTTTGGAAGGTGTGCATCCCGTTACATCTGGCATAAAACCTTTTTTTTTTCTTCGACTTTCGACGGACCCTTAACTGACGTCGACATCACTGAGCACGTTTACATGCACACCTTATTCCTGTATTAACCGGAATATTCGCAATATTCCGGTTGCGCACGTGTCATGTAAACACGCACCGAACCCGATTAAGGTCATATTCCGGTTGGAGAGAATTCCGAATAAGACCCCTGGAATATTCCTGTTCCAACCGGAATATTGGGGCTTGTAAACACCTTAGTCGGAAAAATCCCCGAACCGGAATATTCAGTCATGACTGCGCATGCTCGACTCACAAGGACTTCTGTGGCGTCTTCGTTGCTATGGTTACCTGCAAGCGGGGAAAACGGCAGGGCGAACAGCAGCAAGAGCCAGGAGACTGCAGTCCACCTTCAGCTAATGAAAGACTTACATATCACAGAGTATATCGATGGGAGAAAACATAGAAATAGCAACAGAAGAAGAAGAAAAAGTAGAAGAAGACGAGGAAGAAGACTTCTTCGTCTGTTTTTCCGGCAGACCAGACGCCTATACGCGTACTGCTACCCCCCGCGGCTGAGTGTCGCATTACGTCAGAGAGTGGAATACGCCGAAACACGGGGGCATGCCAAGTAACATGTAAACGGAATATTCCAGTTGCCGCGGCGCAGTTACCTTAGCCGGAATATTGAGCCGAAGCGGAATATGGTGTGCATGTAAACGTACTCATTAACTGACGTCGACGGGTCGACCTTTACGTTAATGCCCTAGTACCCACGGGTCTCCCTTTTGCCGACATGCCCACGTTTTGCTAATCCCCTGCAGTGTGGGGCAAAAAGCATGCTGTTTTTTTGCATGCAGTGGTCTACAAATGTGTTATTTTCAGCAATTCTAAAATGGCATACTTCTGCATACTGGGTCATAAACAGTTTTGGAGCTGAGACTCTTTTGGATTCAGCGAGCCCGACTGTATTCATCTGTGATGATGTTAGCCCCCACACAGTGGCCATTTAATTGTGGTGAGACCATTTTCTTGACTGTATGTGTAGCCCTTTTATCCCTCAAACATAAGAGAAAGGCTGCCCTGAGTTCTTCAACTCGATAAACCCACCAACCAAATCACAAATGAAATTAAATTAATCAATGTGTAGTTTACCATGTTGTATTATTAGTGTCCCGCGTCTCAGTTTTTTAACTATTAATTAACTTAATGAACTATTATTGTCACTTTTTATCCAACTTATGAAATAAAATGAATGTGTAAGTAACTATCTTACCTCAATAAGATACATGTACCTTTTTTATAAACCGCTGCAAAATCAATCTTATCTTAACACCTTTGGCAAATAAATAACCCAGTCTCACACAGTAGTATGTTTAGGAACAATGAAACATGAACCTTTTTGTTTACTTATAGAATGTATCAGATTTACAAATATAAAACTTAGTTTCTTTGTCAATATCAAAATAAAACAATGCAGTAGCAATATACCACCTGAATGACAATTTCAGAATCAAAATCTTACACACAGAAAAACTCAAAACAGTGGGCCCACACTCACCAAACACACACACACAATCCCCAGCCAGCAAACTAAATATTAGTACCTGATGCAGGCCTGATGCGTAGGCTACGCATCAAGCCTGCATCAGGTACCGCACCGTCCCCAAGCTAGCTTGAGAGCGGTGAGGCCTAAAACAAAATGGCCGCTTCACTCAGAAGAGCCAGAAAATAAAATATGGTACCTTATTGAGTGTTGCGGGTCCAATCCCCAACGTAAACGACGTTTCTGATGAAGATAAGTTGACGCAGCGGAGTCCTCAAAGCGGCAAGGTCCGTTGAGCAGCAGGTGATGCCGGTCGGCGGAGCCAGGAGCGGGTGATGATGGTCGGCAAACCCCGGCGACAGGTGACGGCGGTCGGCGGGGCCAGGAGCGGGTGATAACGGTTGGCGGAGACAGGCGACGACGGACAGCAGCACACGGCAACAACGCCAAATCCTTCAAGGTTTCCAGATCGGGAACAACGGGGAAAAACAAATCTCTGATGTGCGCTGGGCTAGCTGCAACATGAGTCCAGTCAGTGTGCTAGAGACTGCTGCTGCATACAGCTATATGTGCTAACACAAGCTATCTTGCAACGCAACAAATAAAGTCTCTCACTTCTGGGCTAAAAGTGTCTTCATTAGTCCACCGACGGTGTGTAGGTAATGTTTTAGCAACAGACTGTCGGATAGATAGTCTTTAAAACATACAACCACGCACTTATGCTAAATACATCCACTCCCTGTAACTTTTTTTTGTCACAGTCCATTTTCACTCGTGTTCGCCATTTTCCCAACCTCCTTCTTCTCCAACCTTACCAACGCCAGCTCCCGCCCCCACAGCCAATCACAAAACAGAATGAATGACACCAACCTCAAACATCCAACCACATGTGAGAAAACAAAAGGTTCTCACTACATATCCGCCAACAATACATATTGAATAAAGATAATACAATTTTTTTATGTTTAGCTTGCATTGTACATATTAACATCAACAAAACTTTTTTTTTTTTTTTTTTTTTTTTTTTAACAACACATTCGTATATTAAGCACTATAAACATCATATTAAAAGTAATAATTATTAAAGGCAAATTAAATTGCCTGGGGCTACATATGAATTGTGTATCACTGTATGAATTGACCTATTGTGACCTCTGGCATAATCACAGCCTCATAAAACTTTACAACCACAAACTAGAGACTGAGAGCATTCAGAGGATCAGTGGTTTTCCTATGTGTATTGACAGTAGGGTGGAGTCTCTGAGCAATTTCCAGAACAGAATGCTCATCATCCTAAAAATCACCTAAAAATGCAATTCTTACAGAAATCTCCAAATGTCAAAAGTTTTTGACACCAAATCACAGCATGAATTTTTCTATGGTGTTCTTTGAGGTCTTGGTGTCTCAGTGTGGTATTTTGCCACTTAAAACAGTCAATGAATTCAGCAAAACTAATTGGTTGAGGAAGAGTATTCCAAAGTTGGGGCTAAAAGCGCTTAGGCACCATCACCTTTTGTTTTGAATTTGGTGCAGGGGATGGATAAAAGTCCAAGATTGGAAGATCAGAATGGTCGAGAAGTGGGGGGATGAATAAGGAGATCGGAGATGTAACCGGAGGCAAGGCTGTGTAGTGCTTTAGATAAAATAATTAGAATTCTATAGTTTAATCAAAATTTTGTGGAAACTAATGGAGGTAAGGCAAGAACAGGGGTAATGTGGGACCTATGGCTAGTTCTAGTTAATCTAACAACAGCATTCAGAACCAACTGGAAATGATTTAAAGGAACTTGACTGAGGCATGAGTAGAGGCAATTGCAACAATCTAGAAAATGAGGTGAATTAAAGTGTGAATTAAAAGTTCAAGGTCCCTAAAAAACTATTTATTTCTGATTTTTGCAATGTTTCCAAGTTGGAGAAAACTGGACTGGACAAGTTCAGTAACATGGAGGTCAAAAGACATATACTAGTCATATACTAGGTCAAACTGGTGCTATGGAGGGCCAAGAGTCTGCAGGTTTACATTCCAACCGAAAAACTCCACCAGGTGATTTCCCTGATTAGTCTATTCTCTCTACTTGATAGTGGGGTACGTAGTGAAATCACCTGGTGGAGTTTTTGGTTGGGCTGAAAACATGCAGCCTCTTGGCCCTCCATGGCACCAGTTTGACACCTCTGTACTAGAGCTACAAGGATTCTTAGCAGTAGGTTTTATATTAGAATGAAGTAGGCCAATAAAGTTATCAACTGAGGTGGCAAGGTTATCAGGACCAATTAAAATAACTTTTGTTAGGGTTAAGGTGGAAGAAGTTATGGGACAACCAGTCTTTGGTGGTGGCTAAGCAATCATGGAGGGAGGAAACTTGATTCCGGTTTTTGGGTCTGGCGGAGAAGTAGATCTATGTATCATCTGCATAACAATTGTATGATAGCTGAACAAATGACCCAGAGGAACCATGTATCGTGAGAAGAGGACTGGTCAGATCCCTGAGGTTCTCCACGTAGCAGGGGAGGTGACAAGGACATGTGATTATTAATACAAACATTAAAATATTTATTTTTCAAATAAGAATGAAAAGAGATTAATTGTTTAAATCTATCAAACAAGATGGCATTGTCGATGTATCAAAGGCAGTGAATAAATCAAGTAAAACACATCACAGTGCAGCACAGTTCTGAGGCTGCCTTACTAAGAGTGAGAACAACATTCTTATGCATGTAGATAAAGGTGAATTCTCTATCCTTAAGAATGTTATCAGTCACTCTTGGTAAGGCAGTCTCAGTACTGTAGTGAATTAAATGAAACTTGTTGAAAATGTTATAGCCTTCAATCAGGTCCAGGAGTTAGTCCACAACATTTTTTTCAAGGATTTTGGATAAAAAGTCTGAAGATCGGTCTACAATCCTTTAATCTTGCCGGATCGAGGGAGTGGCTGCATACTAGCAATTTTAAAATAGTCATGTACAGAACCAGATGTGAGAGAGGCTGGGACCTACATCAGGAGGGATTTTAGAAGTTTAGTGGGAATTATGTTGCTGGGACTGGAAGAGGAAATTTGGACATTAAAATGGGACAGCTGAAAGGATTGGAGGGTAAAACAGTAGAGGTGAAATTGGACCTCAGACTATCGACCTTGCCAATAAAGATAAAAAAAATGTTCACAGTCATTAGCAGATGAGGCAGGAATGGTAAAAAGACAGGGGTTTAAAAGCTGTTCAGTAGTACTAAATAGAAACATTGGGTTGTGTCTTTTTTTTCTTTTTTTTTTTTTTACTATTAATTCAGAAAAATAAGCAGCTCTTGCATCATTAATGATTTGTTTAAGTTTTAATAATAATAATAAGTAATAATAATAAGTTCCTTTATTTGGAGGTGGTGGACTTCAAGTTTAGATTTTTTCCATCTACATTCAACTTTCATATAATCCCCTCTTTGCTGTCTGATTAATCCAAGGGGTTGTGTTAACTGGGAGAGACCTGGAGGTCTATGGTGCAGACACATCAAGCTTAAGTACACAAATCCTCACACCAGCTAACTGTGTCATTAATGTTGGCAAAGTGAAGAGGGCAATAGGCCAGAGTATCAAAATAGCTAAAAAAAAATGTAGCTGTGGATTGTTTATTAAAGATGTGAGAGAGGATAATACTTTTCTGAATTATTGTAGTGGGTAGTAAAGGAGCATCAAAGGAATTAAATATTTGGTACAGACAAAATTGGTGTTATTCAGAGAATTAATAAACATGTCCATAGTAAAAAACTAAGTGGCAACATAGTCATTTTGGCTGCTGGTTTTCAATCAAAATGAGGCACTGCATGGCTTTGATTATGACAGTATGCACAAGCTCAACTGTCCGTATTACTCAAATTTGTGCCCAGCTTCACTCACACACATAGAGAAAATACACATATATGACTATGCAAGCAAGGACTGTATAGACAGAGCCGATAGCAAAGAGAGAAATCACAAATGAGTGTCCATGACCCCTGTTTGTCTAAGAAAGTATGGAGAAAGCTGTGTGGCAAATATGCGGTTCACTGTGACTGGGAGTTTTATTTTCAGTTTCCTCATCACCTTTTATCCCATATTTAATGTGATTTGTAATCTTCTCCATCTCTCATTAAACAAACAAGCCTCAAGCTGACACAAATATCCCTACATTTGCTAACAGTTCCACAAGTAGTTATCTCTCTTTCTGTGTCTCTTGCTTCCTTCTACTTCTCTCTAGAGCTCTGAGTTCTACAAAATTCATTAAATGTTGACATTAATACTATAGGTAATATATACCATGACACAGCATTATAATAATAATAATAATAATGATATCAATCATTTAGAATTTAGCACTTTTTTCCATCAGAAGTTATACAGTGCTGAAAAGATGATTTAGCAGGAAAAAAATGGCAAGTATGGGTTTTGCTGCTTTTGCCTGACTGGTATTGTGTATGATAGTGGAAAGCAAGTTATGGGAGAAAGGGTTATGTAAATTTGGCTGAGGGTGGTACAAAAGTTATCAAAAGTACAAGTGGTATTAAAAACATGACTTAAATTAAAAGTGTGAAAGCTGATTCCATTGTTTTCAATAAAGGTCAGGTAAAATGGCACTCAAGGCTGCAGTGTTCATGGTGTTGCAACTAATGCAAAGAAAACTTTTAGATGTGCTGATTACGAGCTGCACCATGAAGGATCTGAATGCTTCATGTGAGCTCATTTTAAAAAGTTAATGACACCAGCTTTTGACTTAGCACTGGTTGCAGCACAACCACCAGCCACTGGCGGCAGCATTGTGCTCACAGTGCTTGTGCAGCACTCCCAAAACATACAACAAAAAAGTAGCCATGCACCATCTTTGACTTTAATGGATTAAACTTGCACACCTTAGATTTAAGTCATGTTTTTCTTATTTGATATTAAGAAAAAAAAGAAAAGAAAAGAAATTTCTGCTTCTCCCATGTATCCACCTTATTTTGGAATGTGGAGGTAAACAGTTGGTCGAACTTCCATTTTTTTTGTGCCGCCCCTTGTGGGAGCAATTCTAAAAATCAATCAGTAGTTGTGTTAGCTGCAGTAATGAAAAGTGAGTTAGCTAGGGTTAGGGTTTGCAACATGGAGCACAGCAGCATAGTGCTCAATAAATTTCAGCAGTGCTCAATAAATTTCAAGGGAATCAGCTTCAGTGCAGGTTTTAGTTAGAGGAACAGTGGCTGTCTGTGGAACTTGAGGAGATGTAGACAGGGGAAACACGCTGGTGCACCGGTGAGGCTACGACAGCGGGTGAATTTGAAGTGCACTCCCAGCGATTCACCTGACAAATCTCCACTCCATTCCCAACAAAATGGATGAGCTGCTTCTCCTCAATGGGACTAACAATGTAACTGGGCTCAGTAAATCCATCCCAGGATATTCCATTACATCTGCTGGGCTTCCACCTACACGGAGCAGATTATGTAATACAGGATGAATGGACTGACACTGTGACACTGTGTTAAAAACATGAAAAGTAAGAACTGACAAAATTTGGTCAACTGTGTGACATGGAAATGCCAGATCTTGAGAATTGCATAATGTTAGCGGGGGAATGCACTCTACATATTGCCGTTTTTCTAGTATGCTTTAGGGGAGGTATAATGTGGCATTATGCATGGGATGATATGCTTATAATAATTACTGAGCATAATGAATCACTAAGAAGGTTCCTCAGGACGAACTAATAGAGTGTATATTGATCTACATTTATCCTCAACTGAAGCAATTTCAATGAGCTAGCTGTACCTCAGACTGGCAGTACAGTATAGCTGAAAAACTCTGTGTGTGTGTGTGTGTGTGTGTCTGAGTGCGTGCGTGTGCGTGTGCATTTGTTGCAGCTGTCTAACCTCTGTACAGCTGTCTGTCAGTGCAGTGTTTCCAATGTGGCTGCAGCCTCTGAGCCAGGCATCAGGGGGTCTGTGGTGGGGTGCTCCTCTGTGTGTGTGTGTGTGTGTGTGTGTGTGTGTGTGTGTGTGTGTGTGTGTATGTGGGGGTGGGGGGTTGGAGTTGATGGCTGGAACACTGGAAGTGTGCCGGTCTCGTGTCCTCCTCCCTCCTCTTCTGTTCCACCACGAGGAGTTTTGCTAAAATTGAGGCTAAATGTCGCAGCTGTGTCTCCTGGGAGACTCTGGCTCAGCCAATCAGTTTGGCTGTCTGCCTGAGACAATGGTGACTCTAGCATGTCAGCAGATAGACAGAAAAATAGACAGAAGGAGGGATGGATGGATGGAGAGATGGCTGACATCCAAATAGAGTTATCTTGCAGATGGAAACGAACAGTCAGACTGGGAGTGTTGGGCAAGAGAGAGGATTAAGGGCCTTCTGCATTAAGAGATGTTCACATTTAACGATTTGCCCTTTTTCTGTGTTAACCCTTCGCTTAGAGAGAACATGGAACAAGACTTGGCAGAGTTTTGATAACATGCATAGTCAATGAAGGAAGGCTAGATGGACACAGTTTAGCTCTAGGTGGCACAAACTGAGACAAACAGATGTTTGATCCAGTTGAAATGTTTCAACTAGAGCAATAACGTTGTCTGATGCAGTAAGGAGAAAGCCAGTCAGCCCTAAGCAGGAAAACAGCACAGAGCTCAGTCAACCTTTCCTGCTGAAATGAAGGATTAGCCTACATTCTGACTTTTGAACCAAAAGACGTGGGGTTCTGTCTGGAGACAGCAGACTTTCTGTTCACTGTCAGAGAGCGCTCTCATTTTACTCTTTTTGTTCCTAGCGATCAGTTTTGGTCAGTTTTGGTTATGAAACATTTTTGGCTCAGCTAGGTTTGGCCATGGTTTAAAAGCCAATGCGGTGTTACTCAATCAGCCCTGCCTTTTATCAGCACAGCACACAAATTAAATTAGAGGTTTATGGCTTGAAGATAAGCCTAATCTCAACCTGATCAGTAGCATTTTAACTCTGGTTTTCCTTATCTCCAGACTTGGCAGACAAAATCACAGATCTGTGCCCGCACGTCATGCTGCCTCACTGTCTGACCTTTGTCACCATTAAATTGGAGATTGGAGTTAGCAATCCCTGTAAATCTGACTACCATGACAGATCTACAGGTAGACTGGTCTGGAAACAGCTGCAGTACTATGAGCAAATACATTCCCTTTATAGCGTTTCTGGTAGTGTTCAGTCTATAATAAGTTTTATGGAGTACATTCAAGTGGCTGCCATTGAAGGCCCTCAGTTCTGTAACTGTGTCTCAAAAGTGTAACTTGTCCATCGTAACAGAATAAAATACCATGGGTTCATTTCTGTGCTGTTTTTGACTGGAAACAGACTTCATCAGAGATAAACCTAACTGATTTTGTGTTTAGATGCTGTCAGCTTGTTAGCTAGCGAACCATTCTATCTGGTCAGGTGACAGTCAAACACATTTGATTGCTATGTGGTAATCTATTTGAATGTAGCATTAGCAGTATGTTAACATTAATGCACAGCTGCCAACTCTTAAGCAATGGGTGTGAGACTCATGCAAATCAGCTGTCTCACATGCATTCATGCCATACATCCCATTTCCCATGCTGGAAATCCCTTCCCAACATTTATAATGGGGGTATATTTATTTCCAGGGTGCTACATTTCCAAAAACCTATGTTCTCAGAGTCCTATTATTATTGTTATTATTGTATTATTGTATTATTATATGTTCTCCAGTTCAGTATTCTGTTAACACACATCAACTCTAACCCTTAATTGACTCTAACCCTAACCCCTTACCTAACATTAAAACTTACCCACATAGGGCCCTGGGAACAAAGGATCCCTTGTCATCTTCCCATTATGTGCCACATAAATCTGGGGAACACAGGACCCTGAAAACATAGGACCCTGGGATCACAGGAATGACTCATTTATAACAATCAGATGTGATATATGGACCTCACACACCACTGGATTTTGAGCAGTGGGCCCACAACAGGCTGGGCCGGGAGTATGACTCTTGCAAGCCACAGGTTGCCATGGTAACAACTGACTGTTCTGGAAGGAGTTGAGGTGAAGTTTAACAAAGAAGAGAGGAGAACCACCCACAGTGACTGACTGCTGGTTAGTGATGGTTTGCACTTAATTTGAGGGTCAGCGCTCCATTAAAGGTAACCTCTTCTAATGACTAAATATGGTATCATTATATTCAAGTGATGTCAGCCAAGTATTATTTTTATTGGGGTGGCATAGCTCGGGAGGTAGGGCGGTCCTCTGGTAATTGGAGGGTTCCTGGTTCGATCACAGGCCCTCCAGAGTGTGTTGAAGTGTCCTTGAGCAAGATACTGAACCCCTAACTGCTCCTTCTGGGGAGCTAGGCACTTTACATGGTAGCCTCTGCTATCAGTGTGTGAATGTGTGTGTGAATAGGTGAATGTGAGGAAGGCATTGTAAGGTGCTTTGAGTGGTTAGTAGACTAGAAAAGCGCTACTGAAACGTAGTCCATGCAGTCCATTCACCATCAAAAAGATAGAAAAGCAACCACAGCTTTTATTGGTTCTACAAATTAAGGAATGTCTAAATTTCATGTAGATATCAGTTTGTTCTTTGCTCTGTAATTTTTTAAACAATTGAGTGCTTGTTTTTTTTTTTTTTTTTTTTTTTTTTTCCTAATAGACTAGGCCACTTGACTACTACATTACCTGAAATTCCTACTCCTAACCAATATCATTTCATATCATAATGTTTTATTAATAAATAACATTCTCAAACAAATCATTAAACTCATCGATTTATCTGTCTGTCTATCTCTATCTATCTATCTATCTATCGATCTATCTATCTATCTAGATGTTTATCTAGTCATCTAGACCGGGGTTTCTCAACGGGGGCGTTCAAAGAAGGTCAGGGGGCGTTGGAAACAATTCTTTTGACAGGGGAGCGTTGGGGGCATTCGGGCGCATTGAGGATCTCTGAAGTAAATATATAAAATACATATGTAAATATGTAATATAAAAGCCTATATTATATAACACTAAAGATTCATACATGGGTTGAAATATACAATTAGGCGTACTTGCAAAAACCTACCAGTTTACACGAGTCTCTTTACCCATATCTTTACCTCGGAGTTTCCAGCAGTTGATGATTTCTTTTGCGTATTTCATGCTGCATTCAGGAGAATGGGACCTCATAGCATCCTGTATTAAATGTCACCACCATGAGAATCTACTGTGTCAAATGGCTCTTCTCTAATCACCATGGAGGAAAGTCGGAGCTTCCTCCTCTTTAAAGCATCTATTTCTCCTGAGGACAACGCTCATCTCATTGCCATGCTTCAAATTTACCAGAGTGAATCCACTGTTGGACTTCCCGTTAAAGCACCACAGCATCTAGCATCCAGACCAGCCCCAGAGCTCAAAACTGCCAAGGTGTGATTTGATTTGCAGGAGAATTTATTTTGGGTCACCAAATAAATGAGAGAATTTCAATAACTTAAACATGCAATGCTATTCTGTCTTTTTTACTGATATGTTTTTCAATAACACATGCATAAACGAAGTTTTGGTCAAATGTCTGTTTATTGAAGATGTGGAAATGTGCTCGTATCACAGTAAGAAATAGAAAAAAGGTTTGGGCAACACTGCGTCTGTGGCGTCACTAGGCTGTTTTATTCGGGGCTAAGTTGTAAGTGATAACTCTGTATATATACAGTACAGGCCAAAAGTTTGGACACACCTTCTCATTCAATGCGTTTATTTTCATGACTATTTACATTGTAGATTCTAACTGAAGGAATCAAAACTATGAATGAACACATGTGGAGTTATGTACTTAACAAAAAAAAAGGTGAAATAACTGAAAACATGTTTTATATTCTAGTTTCTTCAAAATAGCCACCCTTTGCTCTGATTACTGCTTTGCACACTCTTGGCATTCTCTCGATGAGCTTCAAGAGGTAGTCACCTGAAATGGTTTTCCAACAGTCTTGAAGGAGTTCCCAGAGGTGTTTAGCACTTGTTGGCCCCTTTGCCTTCACTCTGCGGTCCAGCTCACCCCAAACCATCTCGATTGGGTTCAGGTCCGGTGACTGTGGAGGCCAGGTCATCTGCCGCAGCACTCCATCACTGTCCTTCTTGGTCAAATAGCCCTTACACAGCCTGGAGGTGTGTTTGGGGTCATTGTCCTGTTGAAAAATAAATGATGGTCCAACTAAACGCAAACCGGATGGGATGGCATGTCGCTGCAGGATGCTGTGGTAGCCATGCTGGTTCAGTGTGCCTTCAATTTTGAATAAATCCCCAACAGTATCACCAGCAAAACACCCCCACACCATCACACCTCCTCCTCCATGCTTCACAGTGGGAACCAGGCATGTGGAATCCATCCGTTCACCTTTTCTGCGTCTCACAAAGACACGGCGGTTGGAACCAAAGATCTTAAATTTGGACTCATCAGACCAAAGCACAGATTTCCACTGGTCTAATGCCCATTCCTTGTGTTTCTTGGCCCAAACAAATCTCTTCTGCTTGTTGCCTCTCCTTAGCAGTGGTTTCCTAGCAGCTATTTGACCATGAAGGCCTGATTCGCACAGTCTCCTCTTAACAGTTGTTCTAGAGATGGGTCTGCTGCTAGAACTCTGTGTGGCATTTATCTGGTCTCTGATCTGAGCTGCTGTTAACTTGCCATTTCTGAGGCTGGTGACTCGGATGAACTTGTCCTCAGAAGCAGAGGTGACTCTTGGTCTTCCTTTCCTGGGTCGGTCCTCATGTGAGCCAGTTTCGTTGTAGCGCTTGATGGTTTTTGCGACTCCACTTGGGGACACATTTAAAGTTTTTGCAATTTTCCGGACTGACTGACCTTCATTTCTTAAAGTAATGATGGCCACTCGTTTTTCTTTAGTTAGCTGATTGGTTCTTGCCATAATATGAATTTTAACAGTTGTCCAATAGGGCTGTCGGCTGTGTAGTAACCTGACTTCTGCACAACACAACTGATGGTCCCAACCCCATTGATAAAGCAAGAAATTCCACTAATTAACCCTGATAAGGCACACCTGTGAAGTGAAAACCATTTCAGGTGACTACCTCTTGAAGCTCATGGAGAGAATGCCAAGAGTGTGCAAAGCAGTAACCAGAGCAAAGGGTGGCTACTTTGAAGAAACTAGAATATAAAACATGTTCTGTTATTTCACCTTTTTTTTGTTAAGTACATAACTCCACGTGTTCATTCATAGTTTTGATTCCTTCAGTGAGAATCTACAATGTAAAGAGTCATGAAAATAAAGAAAATGCATTGAATGAGAAGGTGTGTTCAAACTTTTGGCCTGTACTGTACAATGTGTTGTACAGTACAGGTGCTGTACAAGTGCTTAAGTGTTTAATAATAAAAGAGGTAATGTGAGCTAGTTGTCCGTCTCACTTGCATTTATTTTAGTCTGAAATAACATGAATGAAACGAGATGTCAGGGGATAAGCAGGTAGGTACAGCAGTTGGGTAGCTATTTGAAGCTATAATAAAAGGCCTATTTTGTTTATTTAAAGCATTAAGAAAAAACACGCATGCGCAGTATGGCTTATGAAAAAATGTGCAGTGCGCTATGTGTGCGCATTGCCTTTTCTCTCTGGGCTAAGCCCCAGATGTTTCAGAATCCTAAAATCGCCCCTGCACTGCGCTATTCAATATTTTAACCAAGTGGCCTTATTTATCTCTCTCACACATGCACACACACACACACACACACACACACACACACACACATGCACACACACACAGAGAGAGGGATAGAGAGAGAAAATGTGTGAGATTTAACAGGTGTAATTTACTGGAATAACAAAAAATGCTAGACATATAAGTTACTGCAGCGGAGTATGGCATCTGAATGTAACATATGACACACTCAAAATGTTGGCACATTTAAACAGACTGTTTTTTTATTAAAAAAACAACAACAATAACAACAAAGACAACGCAGGATCTGCAAAATGGCTCAGTCCAAGAAAAAAATGTCGCCAGTATTCTGTAGAATACCTCAATTATGGATTCATACCCTCTCCAATCCACAACTGCCAATGTGTCTGTTGTGTGAATTGGTGTTCAGTAATGAGGCCATGAAACCCTCTAGCCTGAAGGAACACCTCACAAAAATCCACCCGGACAAGGCGAACAAGGAGTGGCCGTTCTTCCAGGTCGTAAAAGAAACATGGTAGGCAGGGTTTTTCCTGGCTCAAATTGAGGCAGAGGTGGTACCATCCTGATCATGCACACACGTGCATGTATACCTCGTCTTCAACTGGCTCAAGCAAACACTTTTTACAAGCAACATATTTTGTGTTTTAGGAGTATAATTAGGGCTGCACGATATGGCCTAAAACCAATATCTTGATATTTTTAGGCTATATCGCGATACACGATATATATCTCGATTTTTTGATTTCTCCTGTAAATCACTATATAGGCTAGATGCTAAATTCAACCCTTTGATGCATAAAATTACATCAGTATGATGATTAAAGTAGCCATTTCTACTGGAGTTTTTTAAATTTGCATGCAAAAAGGGGAAAATCACAATCAAATTAACTTTAGCAAACCTTTTGTTTAAAACCAGGCTGCTGCATTCACAAGATTTTAACAAATAAAAATAAATAATGGCATGGTAGGCCTCTGAACAGCAACAGTCACATCACAGGAGGAGTGGGGACGTGTTGAACATGGGAATATGTTGTTTGTGTTTGAAACAACAGTAGAGACAGTTGTCTAAAGGTTGTGTGCCAAAAACACAAGCCTGTCAACAGCTTCTGGCTTGAATGATGCCCGGTCACATGTTACCACATTCCCGCGGGTACTAAATACCCTTTCTGATGGGGAACTACTGGCGGGCACACACAGATACTCTTTTGCCAAATTTTTCAGGTTTGTGAACATTTCCTCATGGTCCTTCCACCACTGCAGGGGATCTGATTCACTGTCAGCACTAACAGACTGCAAATAAGCAGACAACTCTGTTTTCATCAGCTCTTTGAGTGATGGTGTGGCTGTGGCAGAGGATGTTGTTGCCTTTTTGAAGAAACTTCCGAGGGTTTTCTTTTCTGGTGGCTCTGGTTCTGAGACTGTTGGTGCTTCATGAGACTGTGAAGCAGCTGACCCTGCTGTGCCCTGGACAGCAACGCCTCCGTCTCCATCTCCAATATGGCTCTGCACTTGATTTCCTCCACTTTTTCTGCAGCAGTGTATGTTGTCTTGAACCTGGGATCCACTAACGATGCCATGTCTAGCAGGGCATCAGTGGCAGGGTCAGCAAAATTCTCACTCAGGTAATCCAGGATGGAGCCTTTGATGGACTGGGTCAGTGGAGTGTCATCCTCCTGTACTTCCAAAATGCTGGAGTGGAAGAGATGAAGCACAGGCTTGACATAGGACACTGTGACGTAGTCCTCCCCCGATAGAGCATCAGTGAATTCAAGGAGGGGCTTTAGAGCCTTCTGCACTGACTCAAGGACTTCCAGGTCTTGCCAGGTCAGAACGAGATGCCGCGTTTTCTTGTCTGAGGCCAAGATCTGAGAAATAGCCCGCTCCTGCTCCAGTACCCGCTCTATCATCTTCTGGCGGGATCCCCACCTGGTAGGAGACTCACTGATCAGCTGGTGTGCAGGGATATTTAGCTCTTTCTGCACTGTAGCCAGGTCTCTCCTCCTCTTCCAACTGAATGAGAAGCTGCTCACAATCTTCTTGCAAACAGCAACAGCACGCTCAATATGGGGGTCTTTCAAGCTTCTCTCTGAAAATGAAAATAAACATTTAAAATGTTATACTAATACGTCGTAAAGAAATCCACTCACTCAGCTTAACACTCAAACTAAAATTGGAAATTAGTTTTTTATATATTTTCTACAGATCTCAGACAGATTTCGAATCCACTTCAACCAAACAGTTTAATGCCACTATATGCTTTACACATATTATATACTTACTGAATGCATTATGTGGACACACACACAATTTTTAATTGCATGAAAAAAAAATCATGAAATTTTCTCAGTTTTTAACTGCATGAAAAAACATTAAAAACATACTCAGTTATACTGTAACTGCTGAAAATTCATTAAAAATACTCTCAATTTAAAACTGCATGAAAAAAACATGAAATACTTTCACATAGTTTTTAACTGCATGAAAAAAATCATTAACAACATACTCAGTTATACTGTAACTGCTTAAAAATCATTAAAAATACTGAAATACTTTCATAGTTTTAATTTAAGATTACGGTACACCCTTTTTTCTAACGTTAGCTAGCTCTCTTATTTTGACAGAAAACGGAAGTGCCGCACAGTTATTGTGCGGCTAACTGTTTACTTCTGCAAAAATAAGGTGAATCGCCTTATTTTGGGTTACCTCAATATAATGCAAATAATCGCCCCGGTGGTTATTTGGGTGGGCGTTTAATATGCAAAATGGGTGCAGACCCCAGGCGTTTAAAAGAACCAGGCGGCTATTTGCGGCCGGGCGATTAATTGGGGAAATATGGTAGTCCCTCCAGTGTGTCCTGGGTCATCCCCGGGGCCTCCTCCCGGTGGGGCATGCCTGGAACATGTAACCCATATGACAAAATATGGTTACTGCAGGGCTCTCAAGTGTCACGCATTGAGCGTGACAGTCACTCTTTTGGGTCTTTTGTCACGCACTCCCGCCACACATTGTATTTCTCACGCTGAAAAAAAAAAAAATTGAGCGCCTGTGTCAGTGCTGTCAGTCAAAAAAAGAAAGTTGTTTGATTGGCTATGGTGTAGCCAATCAGAAACAGAAACACTGCTGTATCTGGGTAAATCTTAACGCAACAACCAATGAAAAAAGCAATTCTGCTACAACCGTTCCCCCTGGAAGTTTTATTTTCTTTGGAAATTGCGACTGGATACGAGCTGCATCACAGAGAGAGACCACCGGAGTATGCGACCAGAGTAAGTCATAAATATTCTATTCACACACATCAGCGAACCATCTTAGGTTGTTTGAATGACGGTAGTCAATAAATAAAAATGGTTTCACTGTGACAGACAGCGGGTTTGTTATGTTAACGGCTGACCAACGGTAGCTAGCTGCTAGTTAAATAGAAACTGCGTTCTGCTGCTTAGTGCTGAGCTAGTATACCTGCTGCTGAAATACGATGTATCTCAAATCGCACACTTCCGTCAGTGCACTGTCTGTAAGTACGCTCAGCCACGGCGAGGTGCTACTCAATTGTAATGGAAAATCACCTAAACCGTGTCGAGGTGAGTAAAAGGGCCATTACTGGCACAGGGCGCGAATTTCGAAAGTGAAGGGTGGCGCGCTTCCCGTTGCGCACTTATCGCCACAGCTTCTACTTCTCCTCCTCTCTAATTCCGAACGGAGATTTACCGCCGAATACCGTCGCCCGCGACAATAGCTCTATTGATTACTGATTTTGATCATTCTTAAATTTATCATTTGTTATTGAAGAATGTTTCGTCTGCGGCAGTAACCGCTACCCCCTGGTGCTGTGGCCGACAGTCGGCATCAGGCGGACCGACCGCGGCACCGGCTGCTCACCTGTCAGGCAGACCTGACACGGTAGCGGCTGGTGCCGTCGTCGGCCCGCCTGATGCCTACCAGTGCCGCAGCCGGCTTTGGTTTTCGGTGGTAAAGTTATCCGGAAGTAGACGTGTATACATCCTATCTTCAAAATAAAAGCATCACCACTGCTTCTAAGGTATTAGAGTTTTATTTTTGTAAATAACCGGATGTGGCTGTACTTTGCACAATCGCTAGCTTGAGAGTTATCCGAAAACGTCAAAGCAATTTTCAAAACAGACGTTACTTGGACAAACTGACCAAACATTTGGAATCTACGTGGTTACTTTCTCGCCTGAAAAAAAATTAAAACTTAATAAAGTGACATATTAGCAGTCGTAAAACGACAAGTGAAGTCAGCTTTTTTGGCTAGCTACTTCCGGTCAGTGGTGCCGTGAGTGTGAGAAGTGCGCAATTTGAGACACAGTAATAGTGTTTACGTTTAGTAAACATCGTCGTTTACAAAATTAACACAGCTGTTTTCATAGGTCACTTTTAAAATCATGTCATATTTTATGATCATAATCCTGGCCATGGATGCATTAATCATTGCATATGTCTTTCAAAGATGTTAGGTAAAAAGGCAAAGCAGTCAAGCATCCTCTCATTTGCCATGAGAGGAAAGCCCCCTAAAAAGCCCAGGTTAGAGGAGACAGTGCAGGTGGAACAGGAGGAGACAGTGCAGGAGAAAGAGACAGTGCAGGTGGAAGAGAAAGAGACAGCACAGGAGGAAGAGGAACATACAGTGCAGGTGGAAGAGAAAGAGACAGCGCAGGAGGAAGAGGAACATACAGTGCAGGTGGAAGAGACAGAGACAGCACAGGTGGAAGAGGAACATACAGTGCAGGTGGAAGAGACAGAGACAGCACAGGTGGAAGAGACGTCCGAGATGGCTATGGAGTCAGAAGAGACCATCAAAACAAACAAAAGAAAAGTACCAGGAGCAGCCACCTACAAGAGCTCTTTTAATAAAGAATGGACCTGTAAATGGCCGTTTATTACTGTAGGAAGCACCAGCTTCTATTATTGGTGCTCCATCTGCCGCCAAGAGAACTCCTGTGCCCATCAAGGTGTGCGAGATGAGACCAGGCACATAGAAAGTAAGGGGCACAAGGCCAAACAGCAGTCACTGAAGTCAGCCAGCACAGTCAAAAACTTTTACGTGCCAGTGACTGCAGAAATGAGTGTCCAAGAGGTCAAGGTACATAGCACATTACATCCAAAAGGTTACAATGTTCATGAATACCATTTATACAAAATAGTACAACTAATTCTATGTTTGTGGCATATGATATATGAGACATTCATCCATGACATGGACAGAATACTGCTCTGTAATGTATTTTTGTTGTTACTAAAATTGTAGACATGTAGACATTCAAATGTGTAGTCAGCAGAGCTAAATCTTTTTTCATTTGTTTCTGTTGCAGACAAGGAGAGCTGAAGTGAAAGTTGCCGTAGCAATGGTTCAACACAATGTGCCGTTTGCTGTGGCTGACCATTTCAGCCCCTTGTACAGGAAATGTTTCAAAGACTCTCCCACAGCTCAAAATTTCAAGAGTGCTAGCACAAAAACTACCTGCATCATTAATGAAGCAGTGGCACCACACTATAAGAACGAGCTGGTGATGAAGATGAGGGAAAATCCCTTTACACTGGTCATAGATGGTTCAAATGACACAGGTAGGCTATACGTTTGACAGCTAAATTGCCTGTTTCTATTTCCTCATGTTTAAGTCACACTGAAATAATACACATCCAGTGTATGCATGCAAAATTAGTTATTTACCATATCATTACAGGACTTGAGAAGATGAACCCCTTAACTGTCAGGGTATTTGACACCACCAAAGTTGTGCACAGATTCCTGGACATGTGCACTACAAGTGGAAATAGATGTGGCACAGCTGATGTCATATATAAAAAAATCCACGATGTACTGATGGAGAATAACATTCCTTGGAAAAACTGCATTGGCTTGTCAGTTGATAATGCCCCTGTTAACATTGGTGCCAAAAATTCAATTGCGGCAAAAATGCTTCAGGAAAACCCCAAAATTTACATTCATGGATGCCCCTGCCATATAATCCATAACACTGCCAAACATGCAGGGGAGAGGTTTTTGGAAGTAAGTTTCAACATGTTTGCTTTTATATTAATTATCTGTTAATGTAAGGTGAAATAATTAATTTGCTGTAAAATGACATCCTTGCACTCATATCATGTTCTGCAGATATCTGGATTTGACACTGAGGACCTTGTGGTTGACATTGGATATTGGTTTAAGGGCAGCACGAACCGTAAAGGTTACTTGAAAGGTTTGTAATTCATTTAGCTACAGTGTTGTACACCAAAACTGAAGAAAAAATGAGTTAACTTTGTTTTTCTTGCATATTTTATCAGAATTTTGTGAACTCCATGGCAGTGAGTACATGGAAATGCTACTGCACATTTCTGTGAGGTGGCTGAGTTTGGAGATGTGCATCACCCGCATTCTGAAGCAATATGGCCCACTCACCAGCTACTTCAAATCCTTAAGTAAGTCACTCATTATATTGACACTAGTTCAGGATAGTTAAATGAGACACCCAATACTAACAAATTGTCTATTTGCAGATGAGAAACAACCAAGGTTCAGAAGGCTAGTGGAGGCGTTTTCCGATCCCCTGACGGAAGTCTACCTCCTGTTCTTTCAGGCCACATTGCCAGTGTTCTCTGCACTGAACCTCCTTCTCCAGAGAGAAAAGGCATCTATATCCCAGCTGTATGAAGAGGTAAATGGGAGGGTTGGTGGGCTATGTTTGGCTATTTTTGTGTCTCCTTTCTTATGTGCAGCACTCCTTTGAGATATAGGTTGTGTTATTTTGTCATTTGTTGATTCTGTGCACTATATGCCTCCCTTGATAAATGACTTTTGCAGAGTGAAAAAATAACTTAATTATCTATCATGCATCATGCACCAATGCATGATCAATCATGCATTGGAAACTTTTATGACATTAAATTTTGCAGATGACGAAATTTGTGAAGAAACTCTGTTCGAGGTTCCTGAAACCAGCAGCACTGCGAGGAGAAGTCCATGACATCCCCTACAAGGACCCACTGCACCAACTGCCAGGTAATGCTTTGAAGTCACATAGGGAGATAAACCTGTAGGCTTATTGACAACAAATAAATTTTTTTCTATGGATTAAGTGATCTTTCTGATGATGGAAAATGGATAAAATATTTTAAAAAGTATGTATTAAACCCAAAGATATCCTGTAAGATGCATGTATTTGACTACCTTTCTCTACTGTATGTCTACTGTCTCTCTGATAGGAGAAAAACTCAATGTGGGATTCATCACCAGAGCTACACTCAACAGGCTCCTTGAGGCTGGAGAGGTCACAACACAGAAGGCTCAACAATTCCAACAGGCAGCACTGGCCTTCCTGGTCAGAGCTGTGGAGTATGCCATAGATAAACTCCCTTTGGAAGATGCTCTCCTGAAGCATGCCAGATTTGTTGATGTGCAAATGAGGGCTGAGTGTGGGGTTGAAGATGTCCTCTACTTTGTAGACAGGCAAGGGTTTTCACATACTGACTGTATCTTTTTAGGTTTAAAAAGATGATTATCATGATCACAAAAGAAATCTGTCTCTCATTGCATTCTAATCAGTCTTGTACACATTGTGCTCTTTTTAAGATATCAGGAACTCCTTCCTTTTAATGATCCCAAGGAACAGGACCAAATAGCTGAGGAGCTTATGGACTACCAGCTAATGGACATTGCCATGCCCCAGGACCCAACATCATTTGACGTTGAGGAGTTTTGGGGAATGATGACCTCAAAAAAGAACAAAGTAAGAAATATTTTGCACACAACACAACTTGCTCATTTTTAATATAAAAGGAAAACATTTAAGTAATAAAGGCCCTTGGTTCCTTTTTTCAAAGGTGACTGGCTTGAACCAATTTGGGAGGCTTGCAAAGATTGCAACCTTAATCTTAGTTCTTCCTCACTCAAATGCGGATGCTGAGAGGGTATTTTCGATGGTGGGTCTCAACAAAACATCAACCCGGAATAGCTTGTCTCTGGACGGGACATTGGCCTCCATCATGACCTTGAAAATGGCAGGACTTGAGCCGAACTGTTTTAAGTGGGAGCCAAAAACACAGATGATTACTGAGTCCAAAAAGGCCACAGACACTTATAACAAACGACACAAGTCATAGATAGTCAGTCAGTCAGTCAGTCAGTCAGTCACTCACTCACTCACTCACTCACTCACTCACTCACTCAGTCACTTGGTCACTCAGTCAGTAACTCGCTCACTCAGTCAGTCAGTCACTCAGTCAGTTGGTCACTCAGTCAGTCAGTCACTCAGTCAGTGAGTTGGTCACTCAGTAACTCGCTCACTCAGTCAGTTGGTCACTCAGTCAGTCACTCACTCACTCAGTCAGTCAGTCAGTCAGTTGGTCACTCAGTCAGGCAGTCACTCAGTCAGTCACTTGGTCACTCAGTCAGTCAGTAACTCACTCACTCAGTCAGTCAGTTGGTCACTCACTCACTCAGTCAGGCAGTCAGTCACTTGGTCACTCAGTCAGTCAGTAACTCAGTCAGGCAGTCACTCAGTCAGTTGGTCACTCACTCACTCACTCACTCAGTCAGTCAGTCACTTGGTCACTCAGTCAGTCAGTAACTCAGTCACTCAGTCAGTTGGTCACTCAGTCAGTCAGTAACTCACTCAGTCAGTCAGTAACTCACTCAGTCAGTCACTCACTCACTCAGTCAGGCAGGCAGTCAGTCAGTCACTCAGTCAGTTGGTCACTCAGTCACTCACTCAGTCAGTCACTCACTCAGTCAGTTGGTCACTCAGTCAGTCAGTCAGTCACTCACTCAGTCAGTCAGTCACTCAGTCAGTTGGTCAGTCACTCAGTCAGTTGGTCACTCACTCACTCAGTTGGTCACTCAGTCAGTCAGTAACTCACTCACTCAGTCAGTCAGTCAGTTGGTCACTCAGTCAGTTGGTCACTCAGTCACTCACTCAGTCAGACAGTCACTCACTCACTCAGTCAGTTGGTCACTCAGTCAGGCAGTCACTCAGTCAGTTGGTCACTCAGTCAGTCACTCAGTCACTCACTCACTCAGTCAGTCAGGCAGTCACTCACTCACTCACTCAGTCAGTTGGTCACTCAGTCAGGCAGTCATTCAGTCAGTTGGTCACTCAGTCAGTCAGTAACTCACTCACTCACTCAGTCAGTCACTCAGTCAGTTGGTCACTCACTCAGTCAGTCACTCAGTCAGTTGGTCACTCACTCACTCACTCAATCAGGCAGGCAGGCAGTCAGTCAGTCACTCACTCACTCACTCAGTCAGTTGGTCACTCAGTCAGTCAGTCACTCAGTCAGTTGCTCATTCAGTAATTCACTCAGTCAGTTGGTCAATCAGTCACTCACTCAGTCAGGCAGTCAGTCACTTGGTCACTCACTCAGTCAGTCAGTTGGTCACTCAGTCAGTCAGTCACTCAGTCAGTTGCTCACTCAGTCAGTAACTCACTCACTCAGTCAGTCAGTCACTTGGTCACTCACTCAGTGAGTTGGTCACTCAGTCAGTCACTCAGTCACTCACTCACTCAGTCAGTTGGTCACTCAGTCACTCACTCAGTCAGTCAGTCACTCAGTCAGTTGGTCACTCACTCACTCACTCAGTCAGGCAGGCAGTCAGTCAGTCAGTCACTCAGTCAGTTGCTCACTCAGTCAGTAACTCACTCACTCAGTCAGTCAGTCACTTGGTCACTCACTCAGTGAGTTGGTCACTCACTCAGTGAGTTGGTCACTCAGTCACTCACTCAGTCAGTCAGTCACTCAGTCAGTTGGTCACTCACTCAGTCAGCCACTCAGTCTCTCCATCAGCTGGTCAGTCAGTCAGTCAGTCACTCTCTCACTCACATTAAATAATAAAAAAAAATCAATAAAGATGTTCTACTTGGTTAAATTGTCAGTGCCTGGTGTCATACTTCTGTAAGCCTGAGTAGTTATTATAACAGCAACCACACTGATGATAATATGAATATTATGAAAGACCTCCATTTCTATAACCGATCCAACCCTCTGCGGAGTGACAAAATTGGGGGCGGCCGGGGGGGAGGGGGGTGTCACTCTGGTCTGCATTCAAAACTTGAGAGCCCTGTTACTGAATGTTGTCAACTATGAGTGTAATTTCATGCCCCGCCAGAGAGTGGCGCCACACTCTGTATCTCGCTCTGGTCAGTAATTTTCCACTCTTATCTGCTCTGCGCGCTCCCTCTGTTTTTTTTCTGGTTGACTCATTGCTGTGAATGCACGAACAGAAAGAGCTGAAGAGACCCCGGTATGCAAATACGACAAAAAGGGCTATAATTCCATAATATATTCGCTCATACCAACTACTAATAAGTTGTTGTTTATCAGGAGCTGAATGTGGTTGTAATTGAGACCATGGGGAACCGCATCTGTTTAGTGGGTCCTCCGGTGTGAGCTCCGGTAAGAACGGGATGCTAAATGCACTGTCATGTTAGCTTGTTTTGAATACACTGATATATGTTGAGATAGCCTTTGTTAAAAAAAACAAAACAATCGGAGTTAGGGTGCTATGCCCAATGTTTAATACTGCCGTGGTACAGATCGTATCATTGCAATTTGCCAATCGTGATTAGAAATGATAGCTAAAGTGTTAGCTAGCGGCTAACGTTTAGCATTAAGCTAATGGCCAACGGTTCAATACTGTGTAATGTGGATGTCAATGCAGTAATATCGGTGAAGGGATGACAGCAGAGCTGCCAACTTTTCAAAACTTCTTGGAGTGAGATTTGATGTGTGTGTGTGTGTGTGTGTGTGTGGAGTGGGGGTGGGGTGGGGGGGGGGCACATTACACATTACACATTACAACACTCTCAAGCGCGATTGCCCCCGGTATGTACATCATCACGTTGAAATACGACACACGCATGGCCCGACGTCATCATAAATCAATAGCCTATAGCCTAAGCCTAGTTCAAATACATTCATCATGTCTTCCTTTTAACTAAAAGACGTTTTTGTAGGCTACCTTGTAATCACACATAGGGATGTTTATTTACCTTAAGTTTTGGAGGTAACTTCCTCCTTCAGACACAGACAACATGGTTCATTATTGATTGCGCAACGCGACGATTTGCCGGTAATCGCACTGCGCGCATTAAGCGATTTTGCGGAGGAAGGAGGAAAGTTGCATGATTTACACCGTATCCACACTCGCGCTGCGTGCGTGACCGTGCATGTGCTCGTGCACGAACGCTTGGGCGCGGTACAAACTTTGTAATGTGAGTAGCCTCTAACTCATTCATTTCATTGGATAATGTACCGGTGGGGTGAGTGGAAGTCCCTGATTGATCGAAAAGATTCTTCTGATTGGCTGGGCCTCTTGTAAAAATGGCCCAGATAGATCACAGATAAACAGAATCGTTTTTAGTCAAGAAAAAAAGGCTCTTGATGAGCACTTCAGCATGAGAAATCGGAGGTGTGGCGTGAGAGCGTGTGAAGCCAATCAAATGCGTGAGTCTCACGGCCAATGCGTGAGAGTTGGCAGCTCTGTGACAGCATGGTGTAGCATAAAGGCCTTACACTCAAGTCTGTTGACTTATAAGTCAAAGGAGAATGTTATCAATGTTGATGTTTATGTTGTTTATGTATGTTTATAATATTGATGTAATACCATTTAATTCATTTTGATTGCTGAAATGCATGTGCTAATAAGATAATACAGTTCACTTAAATAGTTAAAAATGGGGATTGTATTCAAAGAAGAATGGTTAAAACCAGAATGTTATATTTTGAATGCTATTTTAAAATATAAATAATAATTTGGAAAGTTAATTTAGCACCTTTTATCGTAAGGCTTAAGAGAGATATATGATTTCATTTGGTTGTTTATAGTGGAGATTGTGATGAGAATTCTTTTGCACTAAAATACCCTTGTTGTGATGATGCATATCAATTCATTCCACAATGATTGAAGCACTGTATATCCTGAGTAATAGGTCATACATTAAGAGATATTTTGAATGATGGAAGTAAGTTAATGAGGTCTAGAGATAAACAGAAAGAGAACAGAGTAACTTATGCATTCTGCACTGTGCGTATTGGTTTTTTTGTCAGGATTTGATCAGCAGAGATCTGAACCCGAGGGTTCAGTGGCGAGCCTACCCAAAGACGAACACCTGAGGAGGGACCAGAAACGCGGTGTGGCCAGCCGTGGGATCCGCCCTCAGAGGACATCAGGACATCGACTCATTCTATTCATTCCAGATAAAACTAACACACTAAAGCTACCCGGGTAGTGTTAGGAGACTAATGAACACTGAACACACATTCATCAAGGAAGCACACACACAACAAGGGGAACTCTCATCTCCTATCCCTTATAGGAGAAGTGCAATTGAAAGGAGGTGAATGTGAACATTATTTCTTATAAAAATAATTAACAAAGGAGAGACATTTTTTGTTGTTTTATTTTATTTTGGGCCCAAGGTAATGTGCGTTTGTGCACTTTAGGAAGTCGGCTTAGATAGGAAGGGTCTGTATATCATTTTTTATTTTTTTGCAATACATATCTTGCCATTGATTCTACATGACTCCAGTTGCTTCTCTGTGTGGTCTCTTTCTCTGTTGATTCCATATGTTGGCTCCGTAGTCGTATCTATAGTCTTCTGATACTGGCCATGGTCCATTATTAGTCCCTTTTAGTCATTATAGTTACCTGTAACTGTACTTAGCCTCCAACAGTAAGTGTGACAAACATCTCCCCCGGGAGGCGTCCAGGGGGCATCCGAAACAGATGCCCGAGCCACCTCAACTGGTTCCTCTCGATGCGGAGGAGCAGCGGCTCTACTCCGAGCTCCTCCTGAGTGACTGAGCTCCTCGCCCTATCTCTAAGGGAGCGCCCGGCCACCCTGCGAAGGAAACTCATTTCGGCCGCTTGTATCCGCGATCTTGTCCTTTCGGTCATTACCCAAAGCTCATGACCATAGGTGAGGGTAGGAACGTAGATCGACTGGTAAATCGAAAGCTTCGCCTTTCGGCTCAGCTCCTTCTTCACCACGACGGACCGGTACACCGACCGCATCACTGCAGAGGCTGCACCGATCCGCCTGTTGATCTCACGCTCCATCCTTCCCTCACTCGTGAACAAGACCCCGAGATACTTAAACTCCTCCACTTGAGGCAGGACTTCTCCACCAACCCGGTAAAGATTTAGTCTATAAGAGTTTTGCTTGACTTGGAGATTCTGGTTGGCTCTTTAATTATATGGTGCAGTTTATGTTTGGATATACCAGTAACTGTTTTAAGTTTTTGCTTACAGTTTTTGTCCAGCTAAACCTAACCCTTTGAGAGAAACTATACCACGTTTTTGCTACTACCTTGTCTGCCGTGTTGCGCTGACTCAAATCCATTCCGTTGCAATAAAACTCCATATGCCAGGTTTTCCAGACCACTGTGGAGCATCTAAAGTTCCAAAGAAACGAAAGAAACAGAAAGAAGAGAGGTTTGGGTCAGTGACATCTACTACCTACTAGCTGGTTAACAGTCTGACATCATTTGAAATGTACCGGCGTCACCGCTGTTCTAGTTTCTGTCATGCTGACAGCTGACAGCTAACTCCCAAAACTAAACTTCTAAAGCTAAACTCCGCAGTCTGCAGTCCATCCGTCTGTCCAGCGCCAGCCCACCCATTCTGCAATTTTAATATAGGTTTTGTTAAAAATGGTTATTTTTGCTCCAAATACATTGATTATAGTACTGGATAACTGTCTAAAACCTTAAAAGGAGAATCCCACAGATTTTCCTCCTGAATCACCACTGAAAACCAGAGAAAAGTCGGTCGATTCCATTTGGGCTTGCTGCTAGTATATAATTAATAACTCATCCAAACAGGCAAGACTATCCTCACTCAGAAAAGATCTGTGTTGAATGTGGCCAGGTCATACATGACTCTGAAGCAGCTGAAAGAGATCAGGTGTCTTCAGTAATCAAGTATCATTAATGTTATTTTATCAACTGGCCCCTGGCCTCTTGCCATTTTCCTAAAGTGGCCCCAAGGTTCAGGTATTTGAGTGTCTCTGCCTTAAAGAAGAGTTGATTATAAAATGTTCACAAGAAATAAGTGAAATATGCTATAATGTGGAAATGTAGGTAGCAGAGAGGGCAAGTGGCAGTGCCACAGCAACAACAGAGCAGGAGACAGACAGACAGACAGACAGACAGACAGACAGACTGGATCAAGTTAACATAAAAGAGATTTGCCAGCTCTTTATCTCTGCTAATGATAACGAAGGCGGACGCTTTTTCTCTAGCTCCCTCCTGCCCTTATCTGCCCTGCTTTGCTCTCTGTCTTGTGTTGTCTCTACCGGAGCCTCTCTCTGCATTTCTCTCCGAAAATCTACAACAATGGATCTGATCAGCTGGTCTCTCAATGCAATTGATCAAATTTTCTCTACAAGAAAACTGGGCAAAGGAGAGCCCGCATGCCCCGCCGGAATGTTTGCCGCCGGGTACACCATGGACTCCTGGGATCAGGGGAGGGTTGTGTGCCTGTCCATTCTTTCTGTCGAGGATGTTGAAGACGTCTACATGATTGGATTTATGATAACAGGATTTCTGCTGTTTGGTGCTGGCGGATTCCTGATTCATCGCAAAGTTCAGAGGGTGTTGGCAGCACTTTTGGCTCTGGAGAAGCTGCCAGCCATAGAAGGTTTGGGCCGAGCTAACAACACTCAGACTCATGCGTTATGCGAATTGATTCGTGAATCAATTCGCAAACAGGAAGAAATTTACACCAGATGGGTAACAACTTGGAGAAGTTGGAAGCTCGACTCTGAGGAAATGTGCCATGATTTGGAAATTATTCGGAATCACCGAGAGAACCACAGAGACTCAAGGCTGATGGAAACTGCAGAGTCAGCCTGACCCAAAACAATCACTTTATCTACAATTCGGCACCCCAGCGACCTTGGAAGGCTGCTATCTTTACTTTTCTCCTGGATGTTTATGCAGACAGCCGCTCTCCCCCACTCCCTCCCCATCACCCTCCACCTGGGAACTTCTACTCTGTTCAGGACTCACGAGGCCGTCTCCCGGGCAACGGCCGGGGGTGTCATCTTATCAGACGGCAGAGACAATATTAAGACTGAGTAGTGAAGATGGTCCTGGACTTACGCATACACATACACAAGGACACATATACACGTATCCCTTGAAATTCAACGCCTCGTTGGCCCCCCACCCCCTCTCCCTCCCGTTACAGTGCAGTTTGTGGGTGCAGAGCGCTGTAGTGGCTGCATACGGCCCTCGTCTGTGCTGGGACACCTCCCCCTCCCCAAATCCCTTCCTCCTTCCACATGTGCAATGTCTCGAGTCATGTTGTAACGTTTATTATGTGCTTATTGTGCTGGGGTGTTTTTTTCCTAATGCCATGTTGTGCTCCCCTAGGAGCCCAGTTTGACATTTGACCTTTTTTCCCACCCTCTTTCCCTATTGTCCTCCTTTCTCATCTAATGTAAGGGGCGGTGCGCATGCTGGCTGAAGTTCTCCTGATCCTGTAACCCTGTATTTGTCATGTCTTTTTGTGTTTCTTGGACGGGATGTAACTTAAACCAAATTTCCCCCTGGGGACAATAAAGTATGATTGATTGAATATGTTTGGGGCCTTCACTTAGTGCTGTTTATTATCTTATGTTTTTGTTTGTTAATACAACTTGAAACCTGGTAATTGTATGAGTCATTTTTGGGTTTGGGGTTATTGTGTCATAATCATTTCAATATTTTATGAGATTTTTAGGTTCTATATGTTGGATTTGTATTCGCATGCAGACATAAAGAGACATGAAGAGACAGTGTTTCCCATACATGGACCCATGTGTGGCGCAGCACCACATATTCAACATCAAAAACCAAATTGATTCTGCTTTTTTTTCCCCAACGCGATTTTGAAATATAAATATTGTTCTGTTCATTCATCTCTGCATAGCGCTCTTTCTCCCTGTCATTCTCGTTCATACACACACACAGAGACACGCGCGCATACATGCCAGTGGTGCACGGGTACACTTATAAACAACCCACACGTGCCCAACGTTTTCAAACAACCCGACCGCAACTCGGACCGCAAGTATTAGCCTAATTAAAATAATGTACCCGACCCGCTTCCCGACCCACTTATTTTAAAAGGTATAGGCCAGTGGTTCTCAACCTTTTTTGGACCAGCGCCCCCTGTACATCATCCAGGTTGCTTACCGCCCCCCCTTAAATATCATGTAATTTGGTCATCTTTCCTTAATATTAATTGATTATAATCTTGTTTTGTAGTTATAATTAGTATTCCCTGCACTTTACAAATTGACAATTTTGACAAACAATCTTTACTGAGGTGTCGTTTAATTAATTGCAGCCAATCAGAAACTGTGGAGTACACAGCAGCCAATCAGAATAATGAAAACATGGTTTTGTTTCAGAACAGAGAACAAGAACAGCATTACAGCATTTACTGGACTAGGATAGCCTATAACAGCCCAGTTTTCATGGAAATGATTTGAGAAAAAGTAAAAGAAAAAATAGCCAAATTTTGTGAGCCTTTATAGAGGGTTTTCATGACATGTCATGATGACATGCCATGGCAGTGTGATCCCTGCTTGGTGTGTGAGCCCTGTGTGTGGCAGTGTGAGCCCTGCGCTTGGTGGCTCTATGCCAGCTTCTTCACGTCGGGTTGTGATGAGGTGATCAGTAAAAAGGACAGAATAGCATCCCATGTTTAGAGTGATGTTTACATGTATTACTGAGTGGCGTGGCTCAGGAGGTAGAGCGGTCGTCCGTTAACGGGGGGGTTCCCAGTTCGATCCCCGGCTCCTCCAGAGTGTGTCAAGCTACTGAACCTCTCGCTGCTCCTGATGGACAGCTAGGCGCTTTGCTTGGCAGCCTCTGCCATCAGTGTGTGAACAGATGAATGTGAGGCAAAACATTGTAAAACGCTTTGAGTGGTCAGTAGACTAGAAATGCAGTCCATTTATTTTAGGTTACTGAAATTCTCTAATTTATTTGGTGACCCGAAATAAATTATCATGCAAATCAAATCACACCTTGGCAGCTTTAACGGAAAAGTCAGACGGCGGATTCACTCTGGTAAATTTGTAGCCCCACACTGTGCCTCTATTCCGTGCACCTCATCCATGCCCTATATTGCAACACTTAAGATAAAAAAATAAAATAAAAAAGACGTTTGTTCCCGTTAACTCAGACACACATGCCCCAAATCCATCACCTTGATTGAGGTGTCTTAAAAAATTAATACTTTGGACTTATCGTTTCAATGTATATCATCAATTAACGCGCAGTGAGGTCCGTGGCTGGGTAGGCAGGATCAGCCAGAGCTTAAATTGCATAGTACATGCATACAAAAATATATATTAAGTAGAACTCAATATTAAAACACTGCAAAGTCAATCAAGCTGCAGCTATCAAAAATGTAGTTACTGACATCGGCGGATTATAGCGCGCACACAATTACTGCCAATTAATTTTCTGAGACATACATTCACCTGCATTTCTGCAGGATTTACAGCCCAGGAGCTCCCAAAGACAAGATCACAACAAGAAATCAGCTGAATCTCAACAACACAGGACTTCCAGCTCCAGTGCAGTCTATAAGACCATCAACAATACATTAAAACACCGCCCGCTCAGATCACACACCATTAAAACTCCAAGCACAACTAAGTCTGAAAAGCTACTGTGTCAGTCACATACAACTTTACTTTACATAAGACTTTATAACCAGAGAGAGAGAGAGAGAGAGAGAGAGAGAGACTTTTAAATCTCCCTGTTAGCTTTTACCTTTTCGTTGTGTGCACTGATGTGGAGCCTGTGCTGCTAATCCAGCGTTGTGTCTGTCTGGCTCTTACCACATGTCTTCTGGGCGATCTGAGACCTGAGAGTGGATGTGGGCTAACCCTGACCCCAGCCTCTCTCAGCCAGACGCTGCTGCGACTCGCCGAGAAAAGGAGACATGGAAAGCACAACTTGCTAGCTTGACTGCATCCACACAACCCGGTCGTTCTTTTTGTACCATTCCGTTTGAAAAGTCCTCACAATTTTTGTCCCTTCCTTTGGATTAAATCCTTGAAGTCAGGTGTTGGTTCCCCTTTTTGTTCCTCAAATATCAAGTTAGAAAGTTAGAAAGAACGAAAGAAGAAGTCATAAAGCATGGGACTGCAGTATTATTTCAGAGCTTTTTTTTACACTTTATTTCATTGTTTACAGAATGTAAGCTAAGTCAAGGAGCTGAGGGCTGTACTACGCAGCAGGTTTAGTGGGTTAGCGAGGTATGTTGAGTCTAAAGCCAGGCTTTCCTGTATCACGAAGTTGGCTCTCTTTTAACCCGGCTGGATCACCATGGTAACTTATGCTTAACTCATAACCTGGTCCCGACCAGGTTATGAGCTAAGTTTAACCCCACCCGGCTATAAAAGCGGTGCTATCCCACCATTTAACTCTTTTGGAGATGGCGTCACCATTCACTGATGATCCAGTGGAGCTGGGAGTCAGGACTGTCCGTGGCTCATTACGGAGACAAAAAGAGGATTTAGGGATCGCGCGGATCCGCTGGCATTTCCTGACGATATTCTCCATGAGCGGTATAGATTTTCATCTGAGGGAATACGCTACATTTGCTCACTTGTTGAGCCAAGTGTCAGGAATGCCACGGATAGAAGTTGTGCGCTCACAGTAGGGCAAACCGTGTGCGTGGCGCTAATAGTATACCTGCACAATGCAGGTATACTGTTAGTGGTGCACAAACTTCACGTTTGTTAGAAATATTCTGTTGTATCACAGAATTTGTTATAGTAGCCTACTTTTTTAAAGGAAACCCCTTATATAATAACGGTGACTGTCACGGCATCCAAAGGTGATGATTGGACGGGAGCAGCCCGTGGTGATTCAAACGCACTCCAAACGCCACTTATTCTGATTTAGAAAAAAAGATTTAACAAAAAAGGAACAAACATCAACAGAAATGGCTCCATAATTCTAGTTAAACTTAAAATGTAACGAACAATTATCTGAAACTACTGACAAGGAGCTCTAAGCAGCGTCAATAGTGGTCAAAATTGTCATGTAACCATGGTAACAACCGCCTGCTCCGTCCAACACTGCTAGACTCACCCACACACACCTTCAGTCACCTGACTTAACCTCAGGCTTTACCTCAGGCAACACTCCTATAAAACTACTGAAGTTACATATTTCTAAACTAATATTCATAATACTGAATGAATATATAGAATATAATGAGAGTCAGTGTTGACATATGCATTCACTCGATCAGCAATTTTCTGCCAGCACTCCTCTCTCGCCTTATTTGCGGCCACAGTGTAGCTCTTAGTGGTAATTTTATTTTTAAAATTTTCATAGCTTTCCATGAGGACAAGCTGCTCATTTTTCGTGGAAGTAGAATCACATGAGGCCAAAACGCCCCCTTTTCTGTGAACGCGCACAGAGCACAAAGCTGACAGCTGGACTTAACAAACCTTGATAACCACCGTCATGATACCACTTACCTTTGATTGGAGCTTTAGGTTTTGTTGAGCCTGATAGCGAACACAAAGCCTGGGTATGTTGAGCCTCCTTCGTTGTACAGCCCTCAGGTCTTAATGGGTTAAAAATAAATAAATACAAAAATGAGCCAGTCTTTTGAACGGCTCTTTGAAAGGAACGGGTGCTCAAGATCTGGCTCCCTTCAAAGATCCATAAATCCCATCTCTACTGCACGCCGGTGACAACAGCATCGCGAGACCTTGTGGGGGGTTCAGGGCCTGTCGGGAATCCCGACCCTGAACCCCCCAATTCCGCTGCCATTGGAGAAGAGCCATAGTGGTGGTGACATTTAATGCAGGACGCTCTGTTGTCCCATTCTCCTAAATGCAGCATGAAGTACGCAACAGAAATCATAGATATGGGTAGAGAGACTCTTGTAATCTGGCAGGTTTTTGCAAGTACGCCTAATTTTATATTTCAACCTGTATGAATCTTTAGTGTTATATAATATAGGCTTTTATATTAAATATTTATATATATATATATTATATTTTTTTTTTCAAAGATCCCCAGTGCCCCCCTGTCAAAAGAATTGTTTTCAACGCCCCCGACCTTCTTTGAACGCCCCCTGTGGGGGGCGGTACCGCCCCAGTTGAGAAACCCTAGTATAGGCCATGCTCTGGATTAGCTTAATCATAGCCTTATTGGCTCACGTGAAACTGACATCCCTGAGTCATATGCATTTAAAACAAAGTATTACAATTTTGATGCATAGCAGTTTAACATGAGGAACCTGCATTATTGCATTCGCCTATTTTATCCCGCTTCAGCATTCATGCAAAAGTTAATAATAATGGCTTAACATTCACAATAAATAAAGATTTCCCACTAGCCTACATAAAATGTTGTTTGAGCAGTTCCTCACGGGGATGCCTAATTGATGCTATCTCCCAAGCATAAAATCAGAATATTTTAAGAAACCTCAACATGAAACTTAAAAGACAGGTCTTCCTCCAACATGAAGTCCAGGTATTTGTATGAGCAAACTAATTCTACTGGCCTGCCCTGTAATGTATGGAGTTGGGGCGAGGAATGAAACCAGGCAGCGTTCTGGTAAAAATGTTTTTAGTTGTCTTCTCTTAAAGAACTTACTTCAAAGAATTAAGATTGAGCTGAATAATCTCAAATGCTTCTTGTAGCTTTAAAATTGTATAAGCAGATGACTGAAAAACAATAGATAAGCAAACAGGTGTACAGTTGTCCCTCGCTGTAACGCGGTTCACCTTTCGCGGTTTTCGCGCCTCGCAGTTTCGCGGGGTTTTTTTAGTGCAATTTTGCATTTTTTTTTTTAACAGCGCATTGTGTTCTGTGTCCTGATTGGCTAAGGGACTGTAGACCATTGTCAATCAGTCTCCTCCGTGCCGTGTCTCCTGTACAGTACAGAATGCGCTCATTCTATAATACTGGACTTATTTTTCTACGAAGGTTTGAACTTTGAGAGTGTTTAAACAAGAGAGAAAAGTGAGAAAATGTTAATGCCTGTCTGAGAAAAGTGTATAAAGTGTGTAGTGAGGGGTTTTACAGCCTTAAAACATCTATAATAATTGCAAAAAATAAAGCTGACTACTTCGCGGATTTCGCCTATTGCGGGTTATTTTTAGAACGTAACTCCCACGATAAACAAGGGACCACTGTATATTTAACCTATAGCAGCTTCAGAAAATGTGTGTTTGAATGCTGCCTGCTGCACACACCCCGATGACCGACTCCACCGCCTGCCATGACACCGCGACACTCGATTCCCCCACCGGCGCCAGGGGGGCACCACACATTGCTACCTGGTCTGTGGGAAACACTGAGAGATCCTCTAAATTAGTCACTGTATCAATTTCTGTACTTTTAATATTTTCAAATATGTGATCTGATGGGGCCAACCTCTGAAGGAAATTATAAAATGTACCCATATTTCCTCTTTTGCTGTAGCTAAATAAGTATAAAACCACGTGTTAAAATGCACCAGAATACAGGAAATGGTATCTACTCATTACAAAATTTACTGGGGGAGGACCCCCAGACCTCTGTTCAGTTGTCCCACCCACATGTTTTTTTTTTGCTTCCGGTGCCCATGGTCACAATTTGTCAATCTGTAAAGTGCATTTTTTTTTTTTTTTTTTTTTTTTAAATCAAAAATAATACTAATTATAACTACAAAACAAGATAATAATCAACATTAATATTCAGGAAAGACGATCAAACTACATCATTTTTAATGAAGGGCGGTAAGCAACCTGGATGATGTACAGGGGGGCGCTGGCCCAAAAAAAGGTTGAGAACCATTGGACATACCTCAACCCATGTCTTACTCCAGACTATACTGAATATTTGGTAGTCTGTTAATGTCAATTGTTGTGCCAAATTAGCTATCAGGAGCTTTCCATTGATCTTGGAACAAGTATAAATCTGACTTCGTACACTGAAAAGTGCAAAGGAACATTGGTCAAGTCAGAGCTCCAAGTCACAGTTACAGAAAAGAGCTTGGAGCTCTGAGTTTGCCATGATACCCATATGACGTCACAGCAAAATGGCAGACAGTACAGTCAGCTAACAATCAAACAAATTTAAACTTTTTCTTGAACTGGATTTTTATTCTGAAACTCATTCAACTTCCCAACTTTTTAGTAGTGTAGTCTTTTATTTGATGAACAGATGTAGCACTACCATTGAAGCAGTGAAGATGACTAGCTGTAGCTAGCCGCTAATGCTGGCTATTGTCATTGACTCTGGTCAGTGTTTGTTGTCGAGAGTTTGCTTGCGGGTGTCCATAATGGTTGTAATGGAACACATTCAGTTCCAACTTGCATTTTCCACGTGTTTTAAGGTGATGAATGCCCTGTATGTTTCTAATATTTGGGGAAAATGCCAAGCTACACCTGTTAACCTGAGAAAGCAGCTCAGCAAGGTGCAGTTGCTATAGACAGATATGCAGAATTGGACAGGACATGTGTTTGCTTTCCTGTTCATGTTCATGTTCCCCATTCCCAGTTACAACGCAGACAAATATACAGGTTCAAGGTGCAGGTGTTGGCCTTGTGCACAGTTTTAATGAGCTACAGTCTTAGATATTGTGTTATCAGGTTATCACCTGCCTGAAAAGTGAAAACAAAGAATTCAAAAGCAGCTATCGTAATCATTTTCTCATTCACTCAACATATCAGCTTTATCAGGCTCAGACATCTCTGCTTAATCGGTAACTTCTCTGAACAAGAGCATTATTCCAGGAATCATCAAGGTGCTGTGTATTAATAGTTAGACTACCAGTTAAATTCCAGGGTCACTATCAGAATCAATTTTACATTCATGATTTTTCAGCTTGACAAAGGTATGCCTTAATCGGGCTCAAACAGCCCTGTATCATACTCAGCTTCCCCAATAAGGTGTTGTGTCAAATCTTAATAATGGTTAATTATTAATCATTAAACAATAAAATAATACACCCAGTTACCACGTTGCCAAATAAGGACATATCACTGTGAACCCGATTCAGTAAAACTGGATATATAGGCCTACTCTGCTGGATTACATGTATAGTTGAAATACAATGGAGCTGTGATCTCTGGAGGAATATTGTTGATGCAACAGTGCTTTGGGTTTAATTTTTATCTCAGTACCTGAAAATGCAGAGCAGCACTGGTGATTGTGCAATATTTTGTGTGCCTAAATCACAAGTCACAAGTAACTCTTGCTGCCTTGAAGACACATCACCCCCCATCACCCCATACTAGGGATGTGTGGAGGCACATGTGTATTTGAGCTTATATTTGGCAGGCATTAACTGTTTAGGAATTACAACCAGTTTTATACATTGTCACCCCATTTTCAGAGGCACACAAGTAATTGGACACTTGACTAAAAAGCAGTTTCATGGCCAGGAGTGACTTTTTCCCTCGTTATTCCATGACAAATTAAGAAAATAAAAGGTCTGGAGTTATAAGTGTTTGCATTTGCATTTGGTAGCTGTTTATCAGAACCCTCAACATGCAATCCAAAGAGGTGAAGGAGGACATCATTTGACAAAAAAAAAAAAAAAAAAATCTATCAAACAGAGAGCAAAAACTTTAGGAGTAGCCAAATCAATAGTTTGGTATATATTGAAAAAGAGGGAATGCACTGGTAAGCTCAGCAACAACAAAAGGCCTGGAAGACCATGGTAGACATCTCAAGTGGATGACCCAAGAGTTCTTTCCTTGGTGAAGAAAAACCCATTCACAATGTCTAGGGAACGCCAAAAAAAACCCTTGAGGAGGTAGGCGTATCGTTGTCCAAATCTACAGTCAAGAGACATTTGCGAGAAAATAAATACAGAGGGCATACAGCAAGGTACTTGCCACTGGTGTCACTCAAGAACAGGAAGGCCAAATTAGACTTTGCAAAAAACATCTAAAAAAGCCTTCCCAATTCTGGAACAAGGTTCTTTGGACAGATGAAACGTAGATTAATTTGTACTAGAATGACGGGAAGAGAAAAGTGTTGAGAATGAAAGGAGCAGCTTAAGAGCAAACCTGGTCACCAGTGTTTATTGATGTTGTGACTGCTGATGGCAGTAGCAGGCAGTGTTACTTTCGTCAATGATTATGATGATGAAATATTTACATCAACGACCCTTTTTTTCATGACAAAGACGGGACGATGATGAGCTAAAAATAGCTCTTTGATGACGGAAACATAACGAGACGTGTGTGTATTTTTGTCATGACGAGACGAGACGGGACGAAAATGTTAGGTGATGTAGTGGACTTTGAAAATGCATAATTTCCTCCAATTGTGCATGCAATCTGTCCGCCAAAAGCTCGAAATATGAGCAATGCATCCTGTGGCTTGTTTGGTTGAAAATGTGTGCATCTGCGCCTACAGCCTCATTTACACTGTGGTGTACGCCGGAGACGCGCAGCAAACACAGCTGATAGGCTACAAGCCCACACCACGGTTGCGACCGTGACCGGTGTCGGTGAACAGCTGATATACAAGCCCAGACGGATCGCGGTCGTGTTCACCGCGCGTATCCATCCTACAACACAGTACAAATGAAGCTACCAGGCAGCCTGCGCACACACAACCACGGTAACACACGGGTGATGGTGATGGACTTGCACTTACAAGTCAGCAAATTTAGCTAACCTGAAACAAACAGGTAAATATAGACTGGGGTTGTATATTTTGATGTCTGTTAAGTTTTACATCATAATAGTCAAATGCATCTTCTAAATTCTTGTGGCACAGTACACACAAGGTCTGGTTCTCAGAAATAAAGCCACGATCGAAAAGAAAAAGTTTTGTTTCTTGACTGTCTTTGTGTAATGACAATTGATTCCACTGTTATCAGTTTTACACGTGTGTAATGTACAATCCTGAGTATATCATTAAGTACTGCATGCTTGCATTTCATCTCCTACCTGTATTGGCATGATTCAATTAGTTTAAACTTTAAAGACATACGTGCGTGTACACAAATATCTATATACACTATATTACCAAAAGTATTCGCTCACCCATTCAAATGATCAGAATCAGGTGTCCTAATCACTTGGCCTGGCCACAGGTGTATAAAATCAAGCACTCAGGCATGCAGACTGTGAAACAAGACATTTGTGAAAGAATGGGCCGCTCTCAGGAGCTCAGTGAATTCCAGCGTGGAACTGTCATAGGATGCCACCTGTGCAACAAATCCAGTCATGAAATTTCCTCGCTCCTAAATATTCCACAGGCAACTGTCAGCTTTATTATAACAAAATGGAAGCGTTTGGGAACAACAGCAACTCAGCCACGAAGTGGTAGGCCACGTAAAGTGACGGAGAGGGGTCAGCGGATGCTGAAGCGCATAGTGCAAAGAGGTCGCCGACTTTCTGCACAGTCAATTGCTACAGAGCTACAAACTTCATGTGACCTTCAGATTAGCCCAAGTACAGTACGCAGAGAGCTTCATGGAATGGGTTTCCATGGCCGAGCAGCTGCAGCCAAGCCACACATCACCAAGTGCAATGCAAAGCGTCGGATGCAATGGTGTAAAGCACGCCGCCACTGGCCTCTAGAGCAGTGGAGACGCGTTCTCTGGAGTGATGAATCACGCTTTTCCATCTGGCAATCTGATGGACGAGTCTGGGTTTGGAGGTTGCCAGGAGAACGGTACATTTCAGACTGCATTGTGCCGACTGTGAAATTTGGTGGAGGAGGAATTATGGTGTGGGGTTGTTTTTCAGGAGCTGGGCTTGGCCCCTTACTTCCAGTGAAAGGAACTTTGAATGCTTCAGGATACCAAAACATTTTGGACAATTCCATGCTCCCAACCTTGTGGGAACAGTTTGGAGCGGGCCCCTTCCTCTTCCAACATGACTGTGCACCAGTGCACAAAGCAAGTCCATAAAGACATGGATGACAGAGTCTGGTGTGGATGAACTTGACTGGCCTGCACAGAGTCCTGACCTGAACCCGATAGAACACCTTTGGGATGAATTAGAGCGGAGACTGAGAGCCAGGCCTTCTCGACCAACATCAGTGTGTGACCTCACCAATGCGCTTTTGGAAGAATGGTCAAAAATTCCTATAAACACTCTCCTCAACCTTGTGGACAGTCTTCCCAGAAGAGTTGAAGCTGTAATAGCTGCAAAAGGTGGACCAACATCATATTGAACTCTATGGGTTAGGAATGGGATGGCACTTCAGTTCATAGTATGAGTAAAGGCAGGTGAGCGAATACTTTTGGTAATATAGTGTATCTATATATCTATCTATCTATATATACAGTACAGGCCAAAAGTTTGGACACACCTTCTCATTCAATGCGTTTTCTTTATTTTCATGACTATTTACATTGTAGATTCTAACTGAAGGAATCAAAACTATGAATGAACACATGTGGAGTTATGTACTTAACAAAAAAAGGTGAAATAACTGAAAACATGTTTTATATTCTAGTTTCTTCAAAACAGCCACCCTTTGCTCTGATTACTGCTTTGCACACTCTTGGCATTCTCTTGATGAGCTTCAAGAGGTAGTCACCTGAAATGGTTTTCCAACAGTCTTGAAGGAGTTCCCAGAGGTGTTTAGCACTTGTTGGCCCCTTTGCCTTCACTCTGCGGTCCAGCTCACCCCAAACCATCTCGATTGGGTTCAGGTCCAGTGACTGTGGAGGCCAGGTGATCTGCCGCAGCACTCCATCACTCTCCTTCTTGGTCAAATAGCCCTTACACAGCCTGGAGGTGTGTTTGGGCTCATTGTCCTGTTGAAAAATAAATGATGGTCCAACTAAACGCAAACCGGATGGGATGGCATGTCGCTGCAGGATGCTGTGGTAGCCATGCTGGTTCAGTGTGCCTTCAATTTTGAATAAATCCCCAACAGTATCACCAGCAAAACACCCCCACACCATCACACCTCCTCCTCCATGCTTCACAGTGGGAACCAGGCATGTGGAATCCATCCGTTCACCTTTTCTGCGTCTCACAAAGACACGGCGGTTGGAACCAAAGATCTCAAATTTGGACTCATCAGACCAAAGCACAGATTTCCACTGGTCTAATGTCCTTTCCTTGTGTTTCTTGGCCCAAACAAATCTCTTCTGCTTGTTGCCTCTCCTTAGCAGTGGTTTCCTAGCAGCTATTTGACCATGAAGGCCTGATTCGCGCAGTCTCCTCTTAACAGTTGTTCTAGAGATGGGTCTGCTGCTAGAACTCTGTGTGGCATTTATCTGGTCTCTGATCTGAGCTGCTGTTAACTTGCGATTTCTGAGGCTGGTGACTCAGGTGAACTTGTCCTCAGAAGCAGAGGTGACTCTTGGTCTTCCTTTCCTGGGTCGGTCGTCATGTGTGCCAGTTTCGTTGTAGCGCTTGATGGTTTTTGCGACTCCACTTGGGGACACATTTAAAGTTTTTGCAATTTTCCGGACTGACTGACCTCCATTTCTTAAAGTAATGATGGCCACTCGTTTTTCTTTAGTTAGCTGATTGGTTCCTGCCATAATATGAATTTTAACAGTTGTCCAATAGGGCTGTCGGCTGTGTAGTAACCTGACTTCTGCACAACACAACTGATGTTCCCAACCCCACTGATAAAGCAAGAAATTCCACTAATTAACCCTGATAAGGCACACCTGTGAAGTGAAAACCATTTCAGGTGACTATCTCTTGAAGCTCATCGAGAGAATGCCAAGAGTGTGCAAAGCAGTAATCAGAGCAAAGGGTGGCTATTTTGAAGAAACTAGAATATAAAACATGTTTTCAGTTATTTCACCTTTTTTGTTAAGTACATAACTCCACATGTGTTCATTCATAGTTTTGATGCCTTCAGTGAGAATCTACAATGTAAATAGTCATGAAAATAAAGAAAACGCATTGAATGAGAAGGTGTGTCCAAACTTTTGGCCTGTACTGTGTATATATATATATATATATAGAGAGAGAGAGAGAGAGAGAGAGAGAGAGAGAGAGAGAGATATGTAGTGTGTGTGTGTGTGTATATATATATATATATATATATACACACACACACACACACACATAAATGTGTGTGAACATGCATAACTATAATTATAAGCATTATATTCAATTTTTGGAGGAAAATCCTTTGCAGTCTCAGACTGCCTGAGGTCTGCAACCCATGGACAACATCACCAAATTCTGAGTTTCCCCCTTGAGATGCTCTGCCAAGCCTTTAATGCAGCTGCCCTCAGTTGCTGCTCTTCAGCAAGTGAAAAGCAGCTCAACTGGGTTGAGGTTTGGGGACTGACTGAAGAATATTTCATTTCTTTGCTTTCAGTAACTCTTGGGTTACTTTGACAGTGTGTTTTGGGTCGTTGTCCATCTACACTGTGAGGCGCCATCCTGTCAGTTTTGTGACATTTGGCTGAATCTGAGCAGATACTATAGCCCTTTAAAAATCAGAATTCATCCTGCTACCAGTGTTAATTTTGACAGCCATTTTAATTGTAGTCTTAGTCTTCTTGATGAAAATGCTTATTAGTTTTAGTCACATTTTAGTCATTGCTGCCTTTAATAGTTTTAGTCTAGTCTTAGCCGACGAAAACTAAAAAGATTTTAGTGTAGTTTTAGTCGACGAAAATTAAAAATATTTTAGTCGAGTTTTAGTCATATGTATATATATATAGATGGATAGATGGATAGATAGGTATATGTGTGTGTGTGTGTGTGTGTGTGTGTGTGTGTGTATATATGTTTGTCCAATGACTTTTGAGCCTCTGAAAATGGTTTGACAATGTATAAAACTGTCTGTAATTCCTAAATGGTTAATGCCTTATTTTTGTTAAACCTCTTAAATTAAAGCTGAAAGTCAGCACTTCAATCATGTCTTGATTACTACATTTTAAATCCACTGTGGTGGTGTACAAGGGCAAAATTATGAATACTGTGTCACTGTCCCAATACTTATGGACCTAACTGTATAACTATAATGGCCTACTTTGGGGGCACTAGTGGGGCCCAAAAGCACTTGATATGACCCTTGACATTTTGATGATATGATATATTATAATGCTGATCATGTAAAAACACAATTTTAGTGTTAAAGCAACACCATATAACAAATTTGCCTATATAATAACAGCTTCAGCGTCATTTTAATGCTACATCGACATGTAATGAGTAGAGCGGTGCCTCCATCACGGCCGCTCTGCGCCCTGAAAGCCTGTTCCTGCACTGTGGACGTTTGTGGATGTGGAGACTGGAGTAAATGTTGGACCGACTTTTAGTTGAAGTCAAAGGCTGCAAGACAGATGGCAAACTGCGTCCCTGCTGTTAGCTGATAGCTAATATTAGCTGCAGGCCTCTCAAGTCTCATGCATTGGGCGTGAGACACGCGTATTTCAACCCGTTCACACGTTCAGACGCCACACCTTGTATTTCTCATGCAGAGAAATTACCAGGATAACGCCCACCAAGTTGCGCCGCTATTTTTTATATCAGTGGAACAGGTAGAAGAATCAAGTGAGTTCCGGGTAGAGTTCAGAAGGCCCTGCCACGCACCAGCTAATCAAATAAAAAGAATATTCCAACGATACATTGATTCACGCGCTCACTGAAGTAGCTACAGAAGACGTCAATTGACACACTGATGCAGACACATTTGCAGCCCAAGCATTCAATGGTCCTCCATTCCCATTTTTTCAGGACCTTTTGCACAGTTGTACATAGTTTTCAAAAATAATTATTTAGCTTTACATTTTATTCTTCAACCATTATTGTTATGACAACTCCCTCTGTTCATTTTGTGTCATTATTTCGTTATTTATTTATTAGTCTTTTTGCAGTTATTTTTTTTCTAAGAAAGAAACTTTACTGAGGGAGAAATGTTTATCTGTGTAATGCCCAGTATAAGGCCTTATACAGATGGCTGTCCCAAACCAAAGATGACCATCGTGAAAGAAACATGGGGATATCTTTGGTCTTGGCTCCCAAACAGTGGTCCTATGTTGCACTGTGAGAGGTTCAGAGACGGCCATTGTCACGGTCTTGAGACCAAAGATAGCCTGGGATGAAACACTGGCAGTGTCAGAAATTTGGGATAACCATCTCGCAGTGTGACAGCTCCTACGACCTACAATCACTAACCAACCAATAGGAATGCAGCATGAAATGACGCACTGATCAACGCGACAGTGGCGCTAAACACAGTGATGGCAGTGAAACGAGCAAGCAGAAGTAGTGTTACAAAATTCCCAGAATTTCCATAGTTGGAAATTTTCCATGAGAATTTTCAGAAATTAATGGGAATAAACAGGAATTTTCGGGGAATTTTCGGGAATTTATATTCACTACATTCACCCGATCATATACATGTATACATAATAAACATTTCGGTTTGTTATAAGGAGATATGCATGCAAACATGTTACATTATAATGAATTTCCAGGGAATTTTTGGGAATTTTCCCTAGCTGAGTCAAACTGTCGTGAATATTGGCATAACCAGTGTGCGAAATAAGGGGGGGCAAAGGGGAGCACAGCTCCCCTGGTGGTGACATGAGCTCCCCTGGCTGAAAACATTGTGAAATTTTGGGGGAGCGGTGCCTGCTTGGTGCCGTCCAGCACCGCATGGTGTGTGTGGCCACCCGGTCAGGTCTGCCGGATCTGGTTGATTATTATTATCAGTTGATTATTGATTGTGCAATGCCGAGATTCGCAGTTAATTGCGCTGCGCGCATTAAACAATTTTGCGGAAGCAGGAGGATGGCATGATTTACGTCGTATCCACGTTTGCGCGCTGCGTGCATGACCGTGCATGTGCTTGTGCATGAGCGCCCGTACCGTACTGGAGCTCACCCCCTCCAACTGTGCCAGAGTAATTTTAAGTTGATTTAATTAAACAGTCAAACGTTACTTTGGTGGTCCGTGGATTAATTTTTATCATGTGGATTGAAGTTTGCGTAGCCCATATAAATGCTCAGGAAATCTGTTGTTCAAATGAAATTAACCTGATCCATCAGGGCATTTTATGTAAATATCCTACATTAAGATATTAATGGTATCACCCGTGTGCAACAAATTTTCTCTTTATAATAATCCTATGTCTGTTCTGTTGTAGGATATTAATACAACGACCAGCAGTTCTACAGCGTTAGTAAGAGGTGTAGGCTATTAATTAGGGATGGCTCATACCACTTTTTCACATCCGATACTGATACCGATACTGCAGCCTTGAGGATCGGCCGATACTGATACTGATACTGATCCGATTCTTTTTGTCACTCTAAAAGTTGGTAATAATACGTGGATGTAATTTGCTTGATACTGACATCTAAAAACACCACATTCACTGTACAACAACTATTCTGGTCCCCTAAAGAAAGAAGGAAAATATGTGACAACAACTGAAGTAATCTGTAACACTAAATAAAAGTGCAACTTAGTGCAAATTTTGCATTTGAGTTAGTTTTATCAACTCGGAGTAGTTTCACCTGGAGTTAAGCACGTGCACAACAACTATAAGACGAGTTACCATGGCAACGGGGAAGCGTCAGGCTGCGTTTTTTCACCTCAATTGAATTGGAAATCTTAATGCATTCATACAGCGAGTTAGAACATTTTTATTTTATTTATTATTTTTATTATTATTATTATTATTATTATTTTAAAAAGTGCAACACCGCTGCAGCGGCAAAGGAGAGGGAGACGGCATGGGAGAACATGCTCGGGTCAGTGCGTAAGTTTAAATGGAGTCCGTTCCAATCAATAATATTACAGGGAAAACTGCTTGAATTACTGCTGGCCTATTAATTTATTTCATTTAGGTGACGTGAAACGGTAACGCTCAAAAAGATAATTGTCTGGAAATGCTAAAACATCTATGCGCGGTCTTATAACCATCTCCCAATGAATATTTAATTCTCTGCCCAGTGACACTGCACCTTCATCCACGGGATCGTTATCTAAAGGACATGCCATGTTCGTGAAAAAAAAGACGCCACCTAACTACTAATGGACTTCTAATAAAGACCTACTGACTGTTTTTTAATTATTATTTTTTAAATAACTGACGGCAGAACTAATACGCCACGCCAAAACTCGCCTGCTGACTGAGTGAATGAGGAAGTTAAATACGGTGTGTGGCTGAAAGAGGGCGGACACAGAGAGAAACTCGAGGTTTCATGAGAAAAACCTGGTCCCAACCAGGTTAGTTTCATGGAGTCTGTTACTGCGGTAACTGACCGAGAGCTTAAGTTACCTCCCTCTGTGAAACAGGCTAGAGTTACCCCTCTTTCTCTGCTTTGACTTACCTCCCTTTGTGAAACGGACCCAAGATTTGCTGCACCAAAACAAAAACGGTTCGCTTTTCTTTGCACTCACCTGTAAAAAGTCTCTGTACTCCTTTCCATGATGCTTCTTCAGATACTTTATTAAGTCCGTTGTGTTAAAACGTCCGGTTTTGCACCCCTTGAGACACTCACATTGCAAACGTTGCGCTTTTGTCCTCCGACAGCTCTGCAGGCTTCTTCTCATGTGACGAAAACACAGGCACATGGCAACCATGGCAACAGCTCGTCTGTGTTACGGCATGTCGCGCAAAGTGAAGTTGAGGATATATGAGATAGCTTGGGCTTATGGATCGGATCGGACGGGTTCTAATAAAAAAAAAAATCCGATACCCGATCCAGTCATTTTGGCCTGGGTCGGACTCGATACCGATCCAGTGGATCGGATCGGACCATCCCTACTATTAATTCAGGCATAGGACTGTGTGCAGTACTATTGTTAAGGTGTGCATATGAAGTGGTTCAAACTACCCATTAAAATGCATAGAAATGCAGGAAATTGAATCGTGATGCTGATGTGATGATCGTCTGTCTCAGTGGAAGTGCTGCAGCCTAGTAGAATATAGGCTACTGATTGATAATGATCAAATGTGCTGGAAATTATTTGCATATGTGAATTATGGTGCACAGTTTAATTTGCATTGAATCATGCAACATATTTGTAAAAAAAAAAAAAAAAAAAAAAAAAAAAAGTGACAGCAAAATCTTCTGAAAATTTCGAATATTCCAGAGTGAAAATTCCCATAGGAAAATTTCCATCCCTTTGCAACACTAAGCAGAAGTGTTTGGGACTTGAATAAAGAAGAAACTCTTGTCGAGTTGTGGCAGCCTTGTTTTTTTTTTTGGCATTTCTGCTTTACCTAATAGTCAGAGTAGAGAGAGAGGGAACAGGTCCTTTGTGCAGCAAAGGACCTGAGGTCGGATTCAAACCCCGGTCGCTGTGATTGGGACTAAGCCCCGGTACATGGTGCATGCTCTTAACCGGTGAGCCACCAGGGCGCCCCAGCAGAAGCCTTGTGTATGTGATATGTCCTCCAGCTGTTACCATAACCGCTCCAAGAAGGACGCAGCATGGAAAGAAACAAGGAATTGCAGCTCCTGGTTGAGTAACAAGCTTGGCAAGCAAACATAAATACACAACGCAGTTAAAGTGCAATCTTTTTGTCAGCCCACAAAACTTAGTTAAACTTGATGTTTAATACTGTGACACTCTATGTTGCATTTCACAGTTGGAGAAGTAATAACCCGTGCAGTGTCTTTGCACACTCAATATGGGAAGCTATTGCAGCTTTGCCTTTCCATTGCGTCTTTGCCTGCGATTCACTAGGCGTGATCATCGCTCAGTCTTCATACATCAAACTTGGATGCCATACTCAAGTTTACTAGATCCATGTTGCACAGTATTGTTTGCATTAAACTTAGAAGATTGCTGAAATTGCATAGTGTGTAGCTGGCTTAATTTGATTTTAATAGTTAATTATTGCTCTGCACTGTTTGCATGCTGCAAATTTTGCAAACCAAAAGGAATTAAAGTGGTTCACTTGTCTACAATAAATGCTAGTTTATTTAGTTACTTTTCAATACACCACATTCCGTATGCCACCTACTGTATAACTTTGAATATTATAATGCTATAGAAGAGAAAAAACGTGCCAGCCTAAAACTGGTATGATGTGCAACATCACACCAGTAGGCAGCTAATAAAATTGCTAATGGGTGTGTTATACTTACAGTAGGTGTGTGACTGATCAAGCACTGACAAAATTCAATAGTTTTGAAGGTGCCAAGGGGCCCCCAAATCAAATTCTGTTTGGGCCGGCTATGATTGGCTAGATGCTCTAACTGCTAACTGCTAGCTTTCTGCCTTTCCAGAAAGATCTGGTAACCTCTGCCATCCTTGTGTCACTCCGCACCAAAGGAGCAGTGGCCATCACTGAGACAGAAGTAGATTGCTTGAGTTTGATATCTTTTGTTGCTAAAATCATATTTTTCAAAATGGGTAAATGATCCTTTCAAAAGAAATTTTGAGACAAATTGGCCATTATTGATCTTCTCTAAATAACACATAGGTCCTTCCAAGGTTATTCATTGCCAACCAGTTCTTCCACACATGCACATGTGCACACACACACACACACACACACACACACACACACACACACACACACACATACATATACAAGGTTGAAGGTCAATCACTGCTATGCTCTGTGAGTGTGACAGCTTAGCTGCAGGGTCAGACAGATCAATCTGAAACTCTGTGGTCCCAGCAATTTCACCTTCGTCCTACTGCACACAACAGCAGCAGGTCAGTGGGTCCACACTAATGCCAAAGTGTGTGTGTATGTGTGTGTGCGCACTTGCATTTGTGTCACTTGTGTATGAGTGGAGGTATTTGTGGTTTGTGTGTGTTTATGTACAGTGCTGTGAAAAAGTATTTTCCCCCTTCCTGATTTCTTTTTTTTTTTTTTTTGCATATTTGTCACACTTAAATGTTTCAGATCATCAAACAAATTCTGATATTAGACAAAGATAACCCGAGTAAATATAAATACAGTTTTTAAATGATGATTTCGTTTATTAAGGGAAAAAGAGTTTATTTTGCCGGTCTAGGTCTTAATATTATTGTCCAATCAGCAGCCCGAATATCACTGTGACATCAGCAGCCTGAATGTCACTTTCCAACCAGCAGCCCCGCCCCCTTGGGGCGATCTCGGTCAGATTGAAAATCGCCCCAGGCGCTCTCATAGACTTACATGGTGAGATTTTTTTTTTTCACATTTTGGACCCTACAATTCATTTCTATGGGCCCAGGGAGGGCTTGCCCCAACGTGATTTCGTCATACACACCGTTGCGTAAGCGGACGATACGTGCAGCGTCGGGCGGGAGACAGCAAGATGAACATGGCTAGGAACTGCAGCAACTTATTGTATTTGAGGCATTTAACGTATTGACCCGCATAAAAGACGACCCTGATTTTAAGACGACCCCTCTTTTTCAAGACCCTTTTTTGTGGAAAAATACTTTTTATATGGACAAAATCTTGTTTGAATAAAAAAGCCACTGGTTGGCATCAGGCGGGCTGCGGCACCGGCCGGTACCGTGGCCACCCGGTCAGGTCTGCCGGATTTGACAGCTGAGCGGCCAGCTCGCCCGGCTCGCCTGATGCCGGCCGGTGCCGCACCCCCCTGGTCAGGTCTGCCGGATCTGACAGGTGAGCGGCGCACACATACTGCCATATATACCTTTCATTATAAATCAACTTTTGTTCATATGCGGCTGCAGCAGCACAACGGACAATGACAAAGACAACATGGTTGATTAGTGACTGCGCAATGTGGCCATTCGCCTGTAATCGCGGCATCAGGCGAGCCTACCTACTGTACAATACATGTGTACTTAGACCACCAATATTAGACGAGGGCCTTTTTTCAGGGCATTTTCAATGGAAAAAATGTTGTCTCATGTTCGGATGAATATGGCAACTTGATGTAGCTGTACAAAAATACTAGCGCGTGTACAATTCATGTCTGGTGTTGCCATCTAGTGGTTGAACAGGAAAATCACATTAAACAATGCAATGTAACACTGTAAAGTTAGCTATCTGACTTTTATTTATTATTATTTTACCCACTGAATGGGTCATCTTAGCCATCATCGCAATAGTTGCCCCCCGTGAGAAATTTGTCAGGAGCTGCCACTGCCAGTGAACCACAGTGAGAACCATTATCCACAAATGGAAAACAGTGGTGAACCTTCCCAGGAGTGGCTGGCCTACCAAAAATGCTCCAAGAGTGCATCAACGACTCATCCAAGAGGTCACAAAAGAAGCCAGAACAACATCTAAAGAACTGCAGGCCTCACTTGCCTCAGTGAAGGTCAGTGTCCATGATTCAACAATAAGAACGAGACTGGGCAAAAATGGCATCCAGGCGAAAGCCACTGCAGACCAAAAAAGAACACATAGGCTCATCTCACATTTGCCAAAAAACATCTTGATGATCCCCAAGACTTGTGGGAAAATATTCTGTGGACTGACGAGACAAAGGTTGAACTTTTTGGAAGGTGTGCATCCCGTTACATCTGGCATAAAACTAACACAGCATTTCATGAAAATAACATCATGCCACCAGCCAAGCATGGTGGTTGTAGTGTGATAGTCTGGGGCTGCTTTGCTGCTTCAGGACCTGGACGACTTGCCATAATTGATGGAACCATGAATTCTGCTCTCTACCAGAAAATCCTGAAGGACAATGTCCGGCCATCAGTTCATGACCTCAAACTCAAGCGCACTTGTGTTATGCAGCAGAACAATGATCCAAAATACACCATCAAGTCCACCTCTGAATGGCTTAAAAACAAACAAAATGAAGGTTTTGGAGTGGCCTAGTCAAAGTCCAGACTTAAATCCAGTTGAGATGCTGTGGCATGACCTTAAACAGGCCTTTCATGCTCGAAAATCCTCCAATTTGGCTGAATTAAAACATTTCTGTAAAGAAGAGTGGGCCAAACTTCCTCCACAGTAAATGAAATCATCATTTAAAAACTGTATTTTGTATTTACTCTGGTTATCTTTGTCTAATATTAAAATTTGTTTGATGATCTGAAACATTTAAGTGTGACAAATGTGCAAAAAAATAAGAAATCAGGAAGGGGACAAATACTTTTTCACAGCACTGTATGTGCTTATGTAACTGTGTGTGTTTTAGTGCAATTTTGCATGCTTTTTTTTTTTTTTTTTTTTAACAGCGCATTGTGTTCTGCGTCCTGATTGGCTAAGGGAGAGTCCGCGCATTGTGTTCTGCGTGTGTAAGTGTGTAGTGAGGGGTTTTACAGCCTTAAAACATCTATAATAATTGTAAAAAATAAAGCTGACTACTTCGCGGATTTCGCCTATTGCGGGTTATTTTTAGAACGTAACTCCCACGATAAACAAGGGACCACTGTACACCACATAATGATGAGAAAAAGGCATGGTGAAGATAATACAGCAGATAAATCTGCATATTGTGTCTTTGTCAGATTTAAAGCTTAGTAGATATTTTTCAGATCTGCAATTTCAAGCATAGATGCAGCAAACAGTCTATCACTGGCTATTAAAGTCTGCTATTAGAGCAGAGCAAATGTGTGTTTGTGCATCAGTTCACAATAATGATAATGATCATTATCAGATTGAACAGAATAAGCCAGAGCAGAACAGCTAAATAAGAATGGACTAAAGTGGGCACTTATTCAACATAATGCAGCCAACAATTTCAACACTAGAAAATGAAGTAAAAATAGACATTTTCCACTCATATATTCTTTCTTAACATGGTCTAGTGTTGAAATGGACTGTTGCATTATGTTTATATAACCTCCATTTGCTATATATATATATATATATATATATATATACACACATTTTTTTCCCACTCTTTTTTTATGAATCCTTTTACTATTTGCAGCTGCAATGTCCCCCCCTCCCCTCCCCGCCCCCCAAGACTGTAATCACGAACACAGTCATTAATCTTTATTATCTATGTCACTTGTCAAAATCACAATTATAAATTGCATTGCAAGAGAGTAAAAAAAGCAATGAAAATAAAATGAGCAGTATAAAAGTAAACCATGATGGCACTCTGCTTCTGCCAATGTTTTTCAATTTTCAAGAAATGCCAGTTGCACAACAGATTTTGACTAAAATTAATAATTTCTTCCATGCTCCATTGGCAAAATGTTTCACATCAGGAGCTACTGTGACTATAGCAGAAATGGGACATGAGATTGCCTGTTAACAGTGTAGATACTTAATTGTTTTAATCAACACTACACTGCCAGTTAGCACTATTCAGTAACTATTGGGGTGTCCCTCTACCACTGTGCCGTGGTTTGGAAAAATTGGCAGGGGGGTTGTGTCTAAATCAGAATCACAACAGGAGGATGTTATGAATCTGTTTGAAACTTACAGTGTATGTCTTTTTGTGAGAAGCCACGCCCACTACCACATCCCCTTTGGCAAATCAGTGTGAAAATCTGTTCTGTCTTGCCCTGTGACCGATATTTCCACAAAGTTTCATGCAAATTCTTTCATAACCTTTCAAGACACCCTGTTAACAGACAGACTGACAGACAATGGACCAAAAACATGGTATACAAAGTATGAAAAACTATGTGAATAGATTACCTGAAAGTCTTACTTTGCCAGTCCTCCTGCCACACTAAATAAATAAATAAATAAATGGTATTTAACAGGCACCAAACATTTGACAAAAGGAGACATTCTTGCTGACTCCAGCCTCATTTTAATGCACTGTCAACAGTTTAGCTGCTGGGCAGCGTCAGGTAAGATATTTTTTTTTCTATTGGAAAAGTGTCAGTCTTGCCAGTGTGGACAAAAGCCTCCCAGGCCAAATCTGAATGTGGCCTGAGCGATCAGATCTCTAGATGCATTTAAGACACATTGGTGCTGTTTCCAAATGTACTTAGAGGTGTCGGCTTGTGATTGGATCACTCGGGGTGGATGTTGATACCAGGTGGAAATAGAGTCACTGTTACTGAGTGCTGGATACTGTCTGGAAGCTTTGCAAAATGCAAAATGTCTGATTTCAGAGACACTTTGGATTATGCTGAAGTAGTGAAGTGTCTCATGCCCCTACAGAAATACAGAAAAGCTAAAACCAGGAGATAACAACAGGCCGACTATAAATTGTATTGTGGCAAGAAGACCAAGTGATGACTCACTTTGCATGGGGTCATTTTACTCCAAAAAATGCATGTAATATTACTTTATGTAATTTAATAAAATAAAATATTCCATAATGGGTGAACTTTAAGATGAGACTCAGAAGATTTGGTTACATACAGTTAGTCAGGTAGATTGATCCCAAGTTAATTATCTTTGCTAATCTGCGGTCATGAGTGAACTTCAGACCAGGGGAGTGAGAAAAGTAGGGCAATGTCTCTTTATCACAGTGTAAAGACAGTCTGTCCTATCAGCTTGGGGATTTTACTGTGATACAGCACACAAGAAACACAATGCAGTCGCCAGTCCTCATTGTCCAGCTCACTGCCTCTAGCTTTACCTTTGTGTCTTTATCCAGGTCACTGAGGCCCTATCTGCCCCATTAATATTTAGACTGCCAAGAACAGTGCTGAATAGGCCAGGTAGCTCCTGCTCCATGCAGGCACACACACACACACACACACACACATACACACACACACGCACGCGCACGCACACACGCACACACACACCCTCTGTTTACTCTGATTAATTATTCTCTGGAGGAGGCAAAATCTCACTCATACCACCCCCACCCCAGCCTTGAGAATATTGTGTGTGTGTGTGTGTGTGTGTGTTATTGTAAAAAAGACACTGAGGAGTACTCAGTTAAAATTGGGATTTTATTATGTAATGAATTCTTAAAAGTAGTGTTGGGAGAGTTAATTGTATTCCACTACAAATTGCTAAATACATGTATTCCATTTGATTATTCAAGTTAAGTAATGTATTCTAAATATATGGACAAAAGTATTGGACCACCTACACGTTACACCTACAGGAGTTTTTACGACATCCCATTCTAAACACATAGCCATTAATATGGTGTTGGTCCCCCTTTGCAGCTTCCACTCTTCTGGGAAGGCTTTCTACAAGATTTTGGAGTGTGTCTGTGGGAATTTTTGCCCATTCATCCAGAGCAGCATTTGTGAGGTCGAGAGGCCTTGGCTCACAATCTCCATTCTAGTTCATCCCAAAGGTGTTGGATGGGTTTGAGGTCAGGGCTCTGTGTGGGTCAGACAAACTCTTCCACAGGAAACTCACCGAACCATGCCTTTATGGAGCTACTTTGTGCACTGGGGCACAGTCATGCTGGGACAGAAAAGGGCCTTCCCCAAACTGTTCCTACAAAGTTGGAAGCAGAGAATTGTCTTAAATGTCTTGGTGAGCTGAAGTATTAAGATTTCCCCTCACTGGAACCAAGGGGCCAAGGCCAACCCCAGAAAAACAGTATGATCCCTCTTCCACAATGCAGTCAGGCAGGGAATGTCCTCGCATTTGCCAAACCCAGAGTCGTCAATCAGACTGCCAGATAGAGAGGCATGATTCATCACTCCACAAAACACGTTTCCAATGCTCCAGAGTCCAGTGGCGGCGTGCTTTATAGCCACTCCATCCGACGCTTGGCGTTGTGCTTGGTGATGTAAGGCTTGCATGCAGCTGCTCGGCCATGGAAACCCATGCCATGAAGCTCCCGGCACAGTTTTTGTGCTGATGTTAATGCCAGAGGAGGCTTGGAAGTCTGCAGTTATTGAGTCAGAAGAGCGTTGGCCACTTTTACGCACTATGTGCCATTCGGCAGCCCTGGCCTGTAACTTTATGTGGTCTGCCACTTGATGGCTGAATTGCTATGGTTCCTAAACACTTCCATTTTGCACTAATACCACTTACAGCTGATCGTGGAATATCTAGGAGGGAAGAAATTTCACCAACTGATCTAATTCAGTGAGCTCTTAGGAATGGCCCATTGATTCACAAATGTTTGTAAAGGCAGACTGCATGGCTAGGTGCTTGATATTATACATTGGTGGCAATGGGACTGAATGAAACACTTGAATTCAATGATTAAGAGGTGTGGCCCAATACTTTTGTCCATTGTAGGGTACTACATTATAGGGAAGCCGTTATGATTTTGTTATCCTGTTTTAGTGTTGTTTAATGGAATTTGTGTTCCATTCTGTGCACACAACATCCATTGCATGTCTGTCCGTTCTGGGGAGGGATCTGGAAGTGCAAATAAAACAAAACAAATAAAGTAATCCCTTCAAGTAATCTTTAAAGAAGTAACTGTATTCAGAATACCACCAATTTGAACTGTAACTGTAATGGAATACAGTTACTTATATAATGTATTTTAAATATGTAATGCTGTTACTTGTATTCCGTTACTCCCAAACCCTGACCAAAAGTCAATAATGGTCATGATGCCAAGTTTTATAGCTGTGTATCAGTTTGGGGAATTAGCACAAGCTGCCAGCCAAAAGCTGGTAAAATACAAAAGCAGCTGGTAGATTTCAGACACAAAGTAATAATTTACTCTTGAGTCGCTGGTAAATTTGAACATTTGTCTGTCAGTGGCTGGTAGATGTTCACACTTTAAAAAGTTAATTTCCTATCCTGGTGTATCTAAAAGTACATTAAGGGCATAATACTGATCGCTTGAACAGCAGAAGCTTGAATAGGGCTAGTATAAATGTGTAGCCCTTACTTGGATCAGGTGCAAAACAATGAAAATGGAACAGAGGCCCTAAGCAGTACATTCATTTGATTTGCACATATTTCAACCGTGTGACCAGATTGTTCTGCTGTTGGCTTTATATAATATAATAACAATGAAACATAAAAGAAAATAATAAATAATAATGGATAATTGGATTGGATAATAGAAACGTGGAATTAACTTTGACTTGCACACACACACACACACACACACACACAAATTCACACACTTATAAACACAACTCTGTCTGTCTCTCTCTCTCTCTCACACTCTCTCTCTCTCTCTCTCTCTCTCTCTCTCTCTCTCTCTCTCTCTCGCTCGCAATTCAATTCCATTCTGCTTTACTGGCATGAACAATTACGGCATGTTGTTGTCAAAATATTTCACAAGAACGATCAAGACAAATATAATATACATTTGACATAGATTATATACAGTTATATATATTATATATATTTGTACAGTTTAACACAGTTAATCAGTATGTAGTTAACTAATATGTGCCAATTAGTGATGATCCTGTGTGTGAGTCCCTCAGGCTGTGGCAGGCAAAGACATATTAGGCTGCTAAAGGAGCTGTGGTTCCTTCACCCAGGAGAACTGACAGCTTCTCTTCAGGACTTAGTGTCAGGAACTTTGGCCTTTTACTACTTATTTCTTTGAAATGCAGAACTTCTTGCAGTGGAGGAGAAAGTACATCTCTGTTTCCACTTCCCAGTGAGCACAGAGCCGTTCTTCTCTGGGCAGCCATGTTTGTTTGTGCCTTCCTGTTTCTATGGCCAGTTTGTGGTCACTGAGCCTGGATTTGGTCAGGATCAATCTCTCTTTCCTGTCTCTGACAGATATTCAGCCATCTTACATTCTCTGTTCATTGTTAAATATCAGTTTAGTCGACTTTATCTTTTTGCTTCATTTTTCAATGTTTTAAATACAGATCTTTTGACTGGTTCATATTTTGTTTAATTCTGTTTTGGTTTTTTGTTGTTTTTTTTTATCAGTGCTTCATCATCAGCTGACTGAGGAGGCTGTTTTCTCTCTCTCTCCCTCTCAGTCTCTCTCTCTCTCTCTCTCTCACACACACACACACACACACACACACACACAAACACACACAGACACACAGTGCTGAGGGTCTTAGTTGTCTTCCAGCTTCCAGTTCATATCTACTCCTCAAAATGAAAAATGAGGGGAAACAGCAGAAGTCTGTTAGTATTCCATGTTCCTAGTGGACACATCGACTTACTTAACTCCACCGTTGGATTTTCTGCAAGGACAAAGATAAGTCATTCAGTGCTGTCCATAAACATTTGGTGGTCCTAGGCAAAAAAAATATTTTAGACCCTTGTGTTTTACCATGAACAGATCAGTGTAGGTCCATATGAGGAACAACCTGTTTATAGTAGTTATAGCAATAGTTTCAGCGAAATGGGTAGGAAATTTGGCAACTTTGTCTGTGCATCAGTCTTGCCCTAAATTCCTCCATGGTAATAGGAGAATAAGTATGTGCCCTATCTTAACTGGGTTAAGATTAATAATTGTTATTGAACTTTCAGCATTTTACCCTCCTCCTTTTCTGTCAAATGAGGGCCATAGGTTACATACCTTGTGTCCAGTTTGCCCCCTCCATCGATGTGGAGCACACCAGGTAATCGAGTCAATCTAGTCATTTGCTAGGAGTGTGGGTATCTCCTGGGCATTGTTACAAAACATGACAAGACACAGTGGAGGATGTGTGTGCTGCTGCCTATTGGGCCTCCACGCACACCATTGTCGGGTTTTATGGCCTTGATATGAGTCTTTGGTAGCTCACTCAGTCTTGAATGCTGCCAGATATTCGTTGCTATGACTTGCCATATTCTTATCATTAATAGCCTGGTATTGAGCAAGCAATATAGGTAAATTTCATTATTTATTGAGGTCTGTCTAATCAACCAGTGATCTGTATTTATGAGAAGAGATGCATTGCGCCAGCGGTCCTGACCTGTTGTGTCAACAAGAGTTTTGAGTATACATATAGTATACATATGACATTAGTTCAAACTGAAGTTTGAAATGAAATAAAACACGTGGGCTTTATGAATGAGAATGCATTCATACAGTCAGGCCTGCTGACATCCGGTTAGGAGCTGAATTCTGGGCACTAGAGGAGGTTGTGCTGTCTGCGAAAGTATACACAGTGCATTCAGAAAGTATTCAGACCCCATTCACTTTTTTCACTTTTGTTATGTTGCAGCCTGATGTTACAGTTGTTTAAATTCATTTTTCTCTCTTTAATTTACACTCAGTACTCCATAATGACAAAGTGAAAACAGAATTTTAGACATTTTTGTAAATTTATTTCAAAGAAAAAACTGAGATATCACACTGACATAAGTATTCAGACCCTTTACTCAGTACTTAGTTGAAGCACCTTTGGCAGCAATTACAGCCTTGAGTCTTTTTGGGTGTGACACAACAAGCTTTGCACACCTGGATTGGGGGATTTTCTGCCATTCTTTTTTGCAAATCCTCTCAAGCTTAGTCAGGTTGGATGGGGACCATTGGTGGACAGCCATTTTCAGCATCTCTCCAGAGATGCTGGATAGGGTTCAAGTCAGGGCTCTGGCTGGGCCACTCAGGGTCAGGGTGGGTCATTGTCATGTTAGAAGGTGAACCTTCAGCCTAGTCTGAGGTCCTGAGCGCTGTGGAACAGGTTTTCATTGAGGATATCTCTGTGCATCTCTGTCCATTCAGCTTTCCCTCAACCCTGACCAGTCTCCCAGTCCCTGCTGATGAAAAACACTCCAACAGCATGATGCTGCCACCACCATGCTTCACTGTTGGGATGGTATTGGGCAGGTGATGAGCATTGCCTGGTTTCCTCCAGACATAATGTTTGGAATTGAGGCCAAACAGTTCAATCTTGGTTTCATTAGACCAGAGAATCTTGTTTCTCAAAGTCTGAGAGTTCTTTAGGTGATTTTTTTGCAAACTCTAAGCGGGCTTTCATGTGTTTTGCACTGAGGAGAGGCTTCTGTCTAGCCACTCTGCCATAAAGCCCAGCAGTAGCGGTTTTAGGCACGGGTGAAGCGGGCAGTCGCCCAGGGCGGAATTTTTTCATGTCATGTGGGGGGTGGCACGAGCGCAAAAAAAAAAAAAAAAAAAAATCATCAGCACTGCAAAGCAGTTTTCTATTACTGTATTCATCTGAATATAAGACGATATTTTTTCCATTGAAAATGCCCTAAAAAACGCCCTGGTCTAATATTGGGGGTCTAAGCAAATACACATGTATTGTACTTGCATATGTAAACCAGTAGGTAGGCTCGCCTGATGCTGCAATTACCGGCGAATGGCCGCATTGCGTAGTCACTAATCAACCATGTTGTCTGTGTCATTGTCCGTTGTGCAGCTGCAGCCGTGTATGAACAAAAGTAGATTTATAATGAAAGGTATATATGGTAGTATGTGTGCGTGCTCACCTGTCAGATCCGGCAGACCTGACTGGGTGGGCACGGCACCGGCCTGATGCCGCCCGGTGCTGCGGCCGGCCCGTCCCGCCCGATGCCGCCCACTGCCGCATTTATTTAAGGTAAGGTAAGGTTTAAGGTATTTGTGCAGGTGCCGGCACCCCTGCTGAGGGGTGGGGTGGGGTGGGGTGTGTGTGTGTGTGTGTGTGTGTGTGTGTATGAATTATAGTGGCCACTGTGCTCTTGGGAACCTTCAGTGCAGCAGAATTTTTTTGTAGCCTTCCCCAGATCTGTGCCTTGCAACAATCCTGTCTCTGAGCTCTGCAGGCAGTTCCTTTGACCTCATGGCTTGGTTTTTGCTCTGATATGCATTGTCAGCTGAAAGGCCTTTTATAGAGAGATGTGTACCTTTCCAAATCATGTCCAATCAATTTCAAACTTGGTTGGTTGAAAAGGGCAATCACTTTAGTTAATGGATGCTGCCTGAAAACAGCAAAAGGCATTAGTGCCAACTCGTTCTCTTTTGTAAAACCAGGATGGTAGCAACCCAACCCAAATATGTTTTTATTCTTCCTACCCCCATTGACTCTTCAACTGAACCTGCCACTGTGCACTAGTTTTAACAAACTATAGCCTATTGACAGTTACTTTTAGCTTGTTAGCATGGCACATTGAGGATTATATCAGAAGACAAGAAGAGGAGAGGGCTAGCAAAGGATTCCATCCAAATATGGTACTTAAGCAAGTGTTAGTCATGGACCTTCTCACTTCAACTCTGCAGCTACAAGCCTCCAAAACTTTTTATCGAGTGATGTCTATAGCAGAGTTAGCTGGGAAAACATTTGCTATGATATTGTTGCAGCACTATTTCCAACAAGCGAGATATTTTCACTGGGTTGGTCTTACAGGCATCTTTATAACAATAACATTAGTCTATAGAGGAACATACACTCAGCCTTGCTAGAATGGACTATCGTAGAAAATGCAGCCTTCAAAACTCCATTTAATTACATACTTCCCTCAAATCTTGGTGAATAATGAACATAGAACTTTTAATAATACCAAATAATACAATTGCTGTTTTTACCTGGGTTCATCATCCCTTCAAAGAGAGGCCATTGGTGGAGCCATTAAGAGAGATTCCTGATGGATTCACAGCCATCAGAGAAATGTTCCTGGTTTACTTGGAGCCCTGACGAAAGATTTTGTGGTTTGCAAGCTCTCTCCATGCTGACCAACACATCCCAGCAGAAGCTAAAGCTGTAAAGCCAGAACAGGTCAGGGAGGTGAGAGGATATGAACTGCACATGTCTCCAGTATCTCACTCAGCACGAGAGAACATTCCCATCATTTTAGCTCATTGACATTCAGATCAGCTCCGAACTGAGCGTTTATCTTGTTTATGGGTTGTGAAACCTGGAATAAATCACCAGCGTGGAGAGGAGGGCTGCCAAGCTCCGAGTGACGCTATCAACCTCCGCCATGAATCAGAAAACACAGAAAGCATTTTTTTTCTGCTCTACTCTAGTCGTGTAATTCACTCTGACAAGCGGAGCCCGAGCCCGTCAATCACACTGACCCTGATTACTTGCAGATATCTGGAGGTCTGACAGTTTTCTTCGTCTTGATTGATAGTCAGTGTAAAACAGGGACCTTCAGCCTCCTCTTCCTCAGCATCACATTTGACCATAGCCGTGTTTTCTCTCTACTCCACCAGCAGACCAACCGAAGCTGTTGGTCTGATGATCTGATGAACACTTCCCTGCACACACACACACACACACACACACACACACACACACACACAAACATTAATTTAGCGCTTTTATATGTTTTCTGATGTTTTTAATGCTTTTCTGTCATCTAACTCTAGTTTCCTCGGTGATTTTTTACTGATTACTTCTCATACTTCTTCCTACTATTTTTTTCTTTCTTTCTTTCTTTCTTTCTTTCTTTCTTTCTTTCTTTCTTTCTTATTCCGTACATTTTTTGGCACATAACTACTTCCACATACTTAGTGGTAAAAATTTCATTCAAACTTTAAAAAATTCAGCTTCTTTGTGTGATGTTTGCTTGTATTCAACTTTTTGAAAACTTTAAAACTTTTTGAATTATTAAGCTTTATTTACACTTTTTTCCCCATAGGAAAGAATGGGACAGCTGCTCCAAAATTCAGCAATATTCAACGATTTGTTACTCTGTCATACTTTGAGCTAGAAACTTCATTCAAATTTTAAACTGTTCAGCTTGTGGATTAGAATTTTTTCAAGTTTTCAACTTTTCAAGCTTCTCAGAGCTTTTACAACTTTTTTTTTAAATTGATAATTGTTTTCACTGTTATTTTTATAATGGAACTTAATGGGACGTGACTTCAAACCCACCCATTTTCACAGTCTTATTCTGCTTTCATAGTTTAGGTTACAGACATCATTCATACTTAAAATGGTTGAGCAGAAGTAGTAATTTAAAGGTTTAAAGCAACTTTTTCAATATCTTTGACCTCAAATTTTCAGCGTCTTCCAGCTTGCCCATGCAGTTTCCCCAATAACTGCACTTTTCTAGTTAAAATGTGTTTTCTTTCCATTCTTTTTCACTCTTGTATTCGTAATAATTATAAGCCATGCAAGCCAAAGACAAATTTCTACCTCTTGCACACAAAAAGACAGTAAAGTTGAATTTAATCAAATACACACTTTTGCAAACCCAATACCATCGAAACTCAAATGCATACACAACTACACCATCTGCACACATGTACAAACAGGTACACACTAATACATGTGCACAAACACTAACACAGTCATGTACACATATATGCACATGTACACTTACAGCTGTGCAAACACACACACACACACACACACTCGTACACATGTGCACATATATGCACACACAGATACTCTTACACATGCACAAAGACATATGTACAAGCAAACATCTTACATACATTTACACACATTGAAAGCATTCAGAAACACACACACACACACACACACACACACACACACACACATATTTTGTCTTCTCCATCCACTGAGAGAAAGTATCTCAGGAGTGTTTTGGACTCATAAAAACTGGATGCCGGTTGGCAGGGTCAGCCACACATCCCATAATGGTAACCATGGCAATGGGAGGCTGGGGAGGAAGCAGGAAGAGTGCAGCCAAGATCGAGAACACACTTCAGGAGGTCAAAGGTCACCATCCCATGGGCCTAGAGCCGAGCCAAGCGTTAGCTGTGATTACAATGTCTAAGTAATGATCCTCATATTGAAGTCATCAGTGTTGCCATGAATGACGACATTACCATAAAAATTACCATATTTCAATTTTAAGGTTGCTCCTAGTTGTTTGTGGGAACCGTGGGCCCGGGACTTCACCCCCGCACAGGTGGTTGCTGGTTTAACGCCCACTCTGCCTTTGAATACAGAGCTTAAAGACTTGGACTGGACGTCACCTGATCTCTTAGACAGAAGAGAAGAAAAGAAGAAGAAGAAAACAATATCTGCTCTCCAGAGATCAGGCTTGGTCGAAGCTAAGACACTGGATAGGCTCCATCTGGATTGTATCTGCAGATAATCCTCGTTTACATTGGTTCACAGTGGTTCCAGTCCAGTCATGATGCAGCCAGTGGTTGCTGCTATTTGCACCCTCTTCCTCAGTTTGCTGAATCCTGGTCTTCAGACTTAAGAGGATGGAACCACCTCACCACCCCCTTCTTGGGCTGGCTTGCTCCATTTTAAACTCCAGTTTAAATACAATTTAATTTACTAATTGAAACCAATTAGTAAATTAGTGCCGAATACATGAATTAAGAATAAATAAATAATGAAAACACACACACACACACACACACACACACACACACACACACATATATATATGTATATGTATATAAATAAATATATATATATATATATATATATATATATATATTTATACAGTACAGGCCAAAAGTTTGGACACACCTTCTCATTCAATGCGTTTTCTTTATTTTCATGACTATTTACATTGTAGATTCTCACTGAAGGAATCAAAACTATGAATGAACACATGTGGAGTTATGTACTTAACAAAAAAAGGTGAAATAACTGAAAACATGTTTTATATTCTAGTTTCTTCAAAATAGCCACCCTTTGCTCTGATTACTGCTTTGCACACTCTTGGCATTCTCTCCATGAGCTTCAAGAGGTAGTCACCTGAAATGGTTTTCACTTCACAGGTGTGCCTTATCAGGGTTAATTAGTGGAATTTCTTGCTTTATCAATGGGGTTGGGACCATCAGTTGTGTTGTGCAGAAGTCAGGTTACTACACAGCCGACAGCCCTATTGGACAACTGTTAAAATTCATATTATGGCAAGAACCAATCAGCTAACTATAGAAAAACGAGTGGCCATCACTACTTTAAGAAATGAAGGTCAGTCAGTCCGGAAAATTGCAAAAACTTTAAATGTGTCCCCAAGTGGAGTCGCAAAAACCATCAAGCGCTACAACGAAACTGGCACACATGAGGACCGACCTAGGAAAGGAAGACCAAGAGTCACCTCTGCTTCTGAGGACAAGTTCATCCGAGTCACCAGCCTCAGAAATGGCAAGTTAACAGCAGCTCAGATCAGAGACCAGATAAATGCCACACAGAGTTCTAGCAGCAGACCCATCTCTAGAACAACTGTTAAGAGGAGACTGCGCCAATCAGGCCTTCATGGTCAAATAGCTGCTAGGAAACCACTGCTAAGGAGAGGCAACAAGCAGAAGAGATTTGTTTGGGCCAAGAAACACAAGGAATGGACATTAGACCAGTGGAAATCTGTGCTTTGGTCTGATGAGTCCAAATTTGAGATCTTTGGTTCCAACCGCCGTGTCTTTGTGAGACGCAGAAAAGGTGAACAGATGGATTCCACATGCCTGGTTCCCACTGTGAAGCATGGAGGAGGAGGTGTGATGGTGTGGGGGTGCTTTGCTGGTGACACTGTTGGAGATTTATTCAAAATTGAAGGCACACTGAACCAGCATGGCTACCACAGCATCCTGCAGCGACATGCCATCCCATCCGGTTTGCGTTTAGTTGGACGATCATTTATTTTTCAACAGGACAATGAGCCCAAACACACCTCCAGGCTGTGTAAGGGCTATTTGACCAAGAAGGAGAGTGATGGAGTGCTGCGGCAGATGACCTGGCCTCCACAGTCACCGGACCTGAACCCAATCGAGATGGTTTGGGGTGAGCTGGACCGCAGAGTGAAGGCAAAGGGGCCAACAAGTGCTAAACACCTCTGGGAACTCCTTCAAGACTGTTGGAAAACCATTTCAGGTGACTACCTCTTGAAACTCATCGAGAGAATGCCAAGAGTGTGCAAAGCAGTAATCAGAGCAAAGCGTGGCTATTTTGAAGAAACTAGAATATAAAACATGTTTTCAGTTATTTCACCTTTTTTTGTTAAGTACATAACTCCACATGTGTTCATTCATAGTTTTGATTCCTTCAGTTAGAATCTACAATGTAAATAGTCATGAAAATAAAGAAAACGCATTGAATGAGAAGGTGTGTCCAAACTTTTGGCCTGTACTGTATATATATATATATATATATATATATATATATATACATATATATGTGTGTGTGTGTGTGTGTGTGTGTGTGTGTGTGTATATATATATATATATATATATATATATATATATATATATATATATATATATAACAATTTTTTTATTATATATACACTACCAGTTAAAAGTTTGGACACAACTTCACATTCAATGTTTTTTCTTTATTTTTACTACTTTCTACATTGTAGATACATACTAAAGACATCAAATATATGAAGCAAGATATATGGAATTATGGAGCAAAGAAAACATTGTTAAATAACTCTAAACATGTTTTATATTTTAGATTCCTTGAAGTAGCCACCCTTTGCTTTGTTGACAGCGCTGCAAACCCTTGGCCTTCTCTCAATGAGCTTCATGATATAGTCACCTGAAATGGTTTTCACTTCACAGGTGTGCCTTGTCAGGGTTCATTTATGGAATTTCTCGCCTTCTTAATGGGGTTGGGACCATCAGTTGTGTTGTGCAGAAGTCAGGTTACTACACAGCCGACAGCCCTATTGGACAACTGTTAAAATTCATATTATGGCAAAAACCAATCAGCTAAGTAAAGAGAAACGACAGTCCATCATCGCAAAATTGCAAAAACTTTGCAAAAATTTGTCCCCAGGTGCAGTCACAAAAACCATCAAGCGCTATGATGAAACTGGCTCACATGAGGACCGACCCAGGAAAGGAAGACCAAGAGTCACCTCTGCTGCTGAGGACAAGTTCATCCGAGTCACCAGCCTCAGAAATCGCAAGTTAACAGATCAGCTCAGATCAGAGACCAGATAAATGCCACACAGAGTTCTAGCAGCAGACCCATCTCTAGAACAACTGTTAAGAGGAGACTGTGCGAATCAGGCCTTCATGGTCAAATAGCTGCTAGGAAACCACTGCTAAGGAGAGGCAACAAGCAGAAGAGATTTGTTTGGGCCAAGAAACACAAGGAATGGACATTAGACCAGTGGAAATCTGTGCTTTGGTCTGATGAGTCCAAATCTGAGATCTTTGGTTCCAACCGCCACGTCTTTGTGAGACACAGAAAAGGTGAACGGATGGATTCCACATGCCTGGTTCCCACTGTGAAGCATGGAGGAGGAGGTGTGATGGTGTGGGGGTGTTTTGCTGGTGACACTGTTGGGGATTTATTCAAAATTGAAGGCACACTGAACCAGCATGGCTACCACAGCATCTTGCAGGGACATGCCATCCCATCCGGTTTGCGTTTAGTTGGACCATCATTTATTTTTCAACAGGACAATGAGCCCAAACACACCTCCAGGCTGTGTAAGGGCTATTTGACCAAGAAGGAGAGTGATGGAGTGCTGCAGCAGATGACCTGGCCTCCACAGTCACCGGATCTGAACCCAATCCAGATGGTTTGGGGTGAGCTGGACCGCAGAGTGAAGGCAAAGGGGCCAACAAGTGCTAAACACCTCTGGGAACTCCTTCAAGACTGTTGGAAAACCATTTCAGGTGACTACCTCTTGAAGCTCATCGAGAGAATGCCAAGAGTGTGCAAAGCAGTAATCAGAGCAAAGGGTGGCTATTTTGAAGAAACTAGAATATAAAACATGTTTTCAGTTATTTCACCTTTTTTGGTTAAGTACATAACTCCACATGTGTTCATTCATAGTTTTGATTCCTTCAGTGAGAACCTACAATGTAAATAGTCATGAAAATAAAGAAAAAACATTAAATGAGAGGGTGTGTCCAAACTTTTGACTGGTAGTGTGTACACACACACACACACACACACACACACACACACGTATACGTATATGTGTGTGTGCGTGTGTGTGTGTATGTATATATGCATATACAGCGGATCAACAACATATAATAACAATAACAACAAGAGCATGCTCAGGAGCGTGGTCTTTACCTGCTCTACCTGTAAAGCGTCATGAGATAACTTTTGTTGTGATTTGACGCTATATAAATAAAGATTGATTGATAAAGATTGATTGATGTATGCCTTCAAAGAAAATTTGCCAAAAAAAAAAAAAAAAAAAATACTGGAAAACTAGTTATAATTATTAACTATTTCTATCTCTTATTCACAAATTATTGTTATGAAAATTGTTATGAAAAGCAACAACAGAGGCATATTTTGCCCCATCTAATTAGGGTGTGGAAAAGGCATGACTTGTCCCCCTTCCCCTTGCCCCATCCTCACACACACACACACACACACACACACACACACACACACACACACACACACACACACACACACACACACACACACACACGCACACACACACACACACACACACAGGCAGCTATATGGAAAGTTAAGGAAATTCCTTCAAAATGCTCCTTTTTGCTGCTCCACACTTCTTTAGGTGGTCAGGTTAGAGTTATCACTTAGAAGTGGGTTAAGATTAGACTCAGGTTTTAAGAGCAGGGCTCTGTGAATGTACAGTAATAAAATGTGTGTCTGTGTGTCTGTGACAGCATATACATGTTTGTGAGTGCTAGTGCCTGGACTGATGACATTCACAGATTTAATGTTTGTCATGTTTTAGGTGAGATCCTGATAGGCCACTGGGTGACTTCACTTTTTAAAAGGCAAAGACCCTTACAAAAAACAACAAAATGAAAAAACGAAACAAATCGGAAGAACATGTTTTCCAGATGTTTCTCGGCATGAAGTGCTTTGCCAAATTCTTGGAGGAGGTTGACTTTAAACAAACGTATCTTGGCGAGCTGACGCGCAGAGAGGGAGCCATCGCTCATTTTTGAAGTTTCAAATGTTTTCACGTCTTCCCATCTGTTAAGGAAGAGAGCAAAGCAACGTGGGAAGAGATTTCAGCATATCACGACTGCCGCTCTCCATTACCGTCCATCTGCCTACATGGAGACACAGAGCAGAGGAGACACACACACACACAAACACGACCACACACACACACACACACACACACACACATGGACAAACACACACAACCAAAAACATGCATGACAACTCAAATAAAGACAAAAATAAAGAGCCACAAACCCATATCAATGTGCATAAGAACACAAGTACATACAGAAATACAAATACATACAGTTGTGCGCGCACACACACACACACACACACACACACACACACACACACACAAATAGATGCATAACCATTAAAACAACATTACATTAAATCAAACAAAATAGGGAAAAGTATGGATATGCAACCACAGGCCCACCCAAATCTGCATGAACATAGGCCATACACACATACAGCAGCCCAGGCTCCTCTGTGTTCAGATAACATGACTTTACAACCTTGAAACTGTGTGCAGTGTATACACCAAGGTCCAGCTCTGCATACGTCTAGTAGCACAACAAAGTGTGTAATGAAGTCGCCGGTAAATGATGCAGTATAAAGGGAGCGACAAACACCAGCGAAGGAAAGAGGTTGGGGTGGTGTTCCTTTGTAATGTTAACTTGTTTAGCTAACGTTAGCTTAGCTAGCCAATGTTTCTTAACCCTAACCCTTTCCTTAACCTTAACCTAGGAGTTCTGGTGGCTAATGTTAGTTAATGAGCTAACAATTAGCTAACAAGCTAATGTTACAAAACGTTTATGCATGTTTATAGAGTGGTGAAGTCCCGCCCCTTCCGGTGGGCCCCCATGGGACCTTTCGGAGTGAAAAAAATGAATGGTGTTCAATGGACAGAAAATAATTATTTTCTGGTCCCCCCGTCGTTATGCCATGGATTACACAAATGTTGTTTATAGACTTAAATAACAAATTTTCATGTCAAGAGTTTGACCGTTTATTGTACCATTGTTCAGTTAAATGCTGTTGAGAAAACACAATTAGAAAGACTACATACTGTGTCGCGTATGTGACGTCACGTCATCGCCGTTTCCCTCCATCCAGATTCAAGTCAAGATGCCGGTGTGTTTTGTTCCCGATTGTCCGCGTCTCCGAAGGACCCCGGCGTCGGGCGGAAAAACTCAGAACCTCAAAAACTCAGCGCGGAGCAGAGAAATCGCCATGTCTGTTGTAGGCTTCCAGTGCGGGTGGTGACGTATATCATTCACACCGAGAGCAGCGAAGAGTTGTAGTTCACAAAGCGGGCTCACACAAAACCTAACATTATTAATATTCTTCGCGCTAAATTGTAGTCTTCTTTGCGTGAAAAATTATCTTTAAATATCACCAACAACATATGTGAAATCCATGGCACAATTCAAACGGGACCAGAAAATAATTTTTATCTACCCATTGGATCGCATTCATAATTTTTTGCTTTTGAGGACCCATGTACCGGAAGTGGGTGAGCGGGACTTCACCACTCTATGCATGTTGTGAAGCCTCTCTGGTGACCAGTGTTACAAAATAATGTGTTACTGTGATCACATTACATTCGGCTGTGATGCAGTCATGTAATGAATTAGTGTTCCTAAGTCAGTGATCATATTACACTTACAAATCAAACAACTGTGGTGTTACGTGTGTTACATAACTGTCTGCATAATGGGCGGATAGAAAAAAGTAGTCCAACGTGTCCTCATGCAAGCTTGCACAACAGTCACCTGACCTCTGACCTCTTGTGAGTCGTCACCTCACTTTGGCTAGAGTTTGCATGGGAGAGAGGACAAAATGCCAGAGCAGTCTACAACGTTTGAGGGGTGCAGATGTGTACATTACTTACAATTTGCTGTGTCAAAGGGGAAGATGTGCTGGTAAAGTGCATACTGTGCCCAGGCCACAAACAATTTTCCACTGCTGTGAACACAACATCAGATGGGCTGCTTTTCACCAGCCCTGCTGTCAGCTTCAGCCTCAAAACACTGCCACATAGAGAGCAGACCTGCGATCAGTCTGTTTATCACACTTTTCTGCAGAGCTGACAGTCTCAGTGTTTCAAGGCCGTGTCACAGATCCCACTAGATCCAGTCATGCGTAATGGCTGAGTTGCCTAGTTTGTGCATGCAGAATCTACAAAATGCAGTAAATCAAACCTGTTCCAAAACTTTGATGACGGACCAAAATATCGGAGTCAAATGAGGTCAAATTTATTTTTAAACATGCAACAATTTCAGATGAAAAACAAGGACTTGGTGTACAAAGGCCTTAACGCCTAACTAATTTAATGAGCAGTGTAACGAATTACTTTACTAACTAAGTAAAGTAATGCATTACTTTTTTAAAAAAGTAACAAGAAATGTGCAATACATTACTTTTATGAGTAGTGACCCCAACACTGCTGGTGACATCAGAACCGTTCAAAGCGATGCTTGGTATTTGGACGCATCTACTCCTCACAGAAGTTAATGAGAAGGATCCACATATCACCTTCACACAAAACTCGTGTATGCATTGCATGCAATTTGACAGTGTGAAGTGCACACAGATTGATTTGTAGATTTTGTAGATTTATTTTATTTTTTTAAAAGAAAGAAATGGGACAGTACATGTTAATGCACATATAAATGTAAACACGTGAGATTGTAGCCGTGTGGCTAATTTCCATCTCTAGTCCCATTGGCAGGTTGGTGTTGTACAACGTTCATTCACAATAACAACAAAACAAAACAACAGGACAAGACAAGACAAACAACATAGTTGATCATAAAACATACAGGCCAAGGCTCAGGGGACCGTGCGCATTTCACCACAGCTTAAACACTAAATTAAACACTAGAATTATATGTCGAGAGGCTGGTTAAAGTGCAAAGTGCTAAAGTGTAAAGTGCATTATTGTATTGCAAATTGCCCAAAAAAAAAAAAAAAAAAAAAAAAAAAAAAAAAAAATATATATATATATATATATATATAAAGTGCTATTTTGGTTGCCTAATACTCAATTGCATATTACAATAATCTAATACCAACGATGGTAATTTGATACCTAGAGTACCTAGTTATATAGAAGTATAAAGTGCTTATTGCGTTGCACATTGCCCCAATGCCTAATTAGTGAAAATTGCACATTACCCGATTACATATTGCAGTAGATGATTGTATACCAACAATGGTAATTTTATGATACAGAGAGTACCCAATTATGCGAGAATATAAAGTGCGTGTTGCATTGCACATTGCCCTAGTACCTAAAAGAAAAAATAAATGGAGATGTAGCCTAATAAATAGAAAAAAAAAAAAAAAAGAAGAAAAAGAAAAGTTAATGAGGAAGAGGAAAGTAATAAAAATGTATGTGCTCAATAGAAATTGCGGATGGAACCCTTGACATATTAATTACATTGAACAAATACACAGGTTTATGCATGGTTATGGCAACAGTGTTGTTCTTCCAGTAGCCAAGCTTTAAGCTGTTTAGTAAAAGATGTCAGAGTCGGAAGTTCACGTATCGTGCTTGGAACTGAATTCCAGGTGTGAGATGCACGAACAGAAAAAGTGGCTTGACTACGGGCACTTTTTCTAAAAGGAACTACACAGTCACCTCTGGAACCAGCTCTGGTTGATCTGGTTGATGAGATCAGGTTAGGTACACTCATGCACACACACACTCACACACACACATATTGGCTGAGGAATGTTCCTGATAACTGTTTGATCCTGAGCATTATAAGTCTTTACTACCCATCGGGGGTGTTACCAAGGGGGGGCAGGGGGTGGTCAGTGCCCACCCTGAGAAAAGCTCTGCCCACCCAATGAAAACTCAAGATAAAAAACTGATTTACTACTACTTGATAGCAGACATGCGATATACCATGTGATTCACAGCCGGAGGCAGACAGCCATTAAGAGAGAGCTTTACGTATGCGTCATCTGTCTATCACTATGTGTGATTGGTGGATGCCTTTGCCAGTCTATTCTGATGTGAAACTAACCAATGGGCACTCTCGAATAACTAGGGACCCTCCCATTCTCTTAGTTAGACTGCTGTCTTCACTCAGTTTGAGTTCACGCGTTTACGCTGCTCATAAAGGACCTGTGCTGCTTTCAGGGAATTAAAACTTAGCCCATATCATCTTTTTTGTTGCGTCTGGGGTTGATCCGGATACTCAGCTGAAATGAGTATCCGGTACCGATAAAGAACGTCTGAGTATTATCTGAGTAATATGAGTCAATATCTGTGCTCGTGATGAATGAAAATCCTCTGATGACGCACCGTTTGCATGTTAAGCACTCACGGCTCCGGTGTTGTTTTTGATGTCTTCTCAGGCTCGTCTTCACTGACTCGTTCCAATGAGTTTAAAAACAAATAATGCTTCATGCGGCGAACATAAAGTTGGATATGTCAATCCGTTTAATACTTGACAAATAATAAACATAACGGTCAAACAATAACTCAAAACCAACCACCGCCAGCCTGCGGTCAAAAAGTAATATGCCCCCTGTGCGCCACACCTGGCCAATTAGTGGGCACCTTAAATCCCCTTGTATGGTTTCCCCACAGCGCCACTCAGGCGACCCTTAAAATGGCTCCAACATCCTCATTGGGTAGCTGACTGTGTCCATGTTGTGTGGCCAGTCACACACAGCGACCCTCCCCTACACGCACACAGTTCACTGCACTGTGCTGCTCTCACACACACACACACACACACACAGTGACAACCTCTCTGTCACTCTCTCAGGTGTGACGGCTCACGTGGCGTCTCTCTTCAGCAGCAGTCAGGTTTTTTCAGCTTGCTCTTCCCTCGGTCTGTAATCACTGATAGTCAGTAGAGTTTCTGCTAAACTTGACTGGTAAGAGACGCAGTGCTTTTGAGCAGACAGGCTGAATGCGACTTGCGTCGCGTCTCTCACTGCCCCAACACCGCTCGTTTTTTTTGTTTGTTTGTTTGTTAAAATGCACCAGAATACAGGTAATGGTATCTACTAATTAGGGGCTGGGCAGCCTAAGCTGCCAGGTCCCTCTTGTATTCCTGCGTGTTCTTCTTCTTCTTCTTTCTTTCTTTCTTACTTTCTTTCTTTCTTCTGAGGAAGTCCTACTTCCCATGCACGAAAAATCACCAAATTTTGCACAAAGGTCCAGTCCCATGCCAGATTACCTCAGATACAAACTCAAGCCAATAGTCCTGATGTTGGCGCTATAGCAAGCCTATAAATTTCAAAATTTTGAAAATTCATAACAAATCAACCATATGTGCTACAGCTTTGCAACTTTCACCAAAATGTAGCCCCAATACTGAAGAAATGTTTGTACATTTAAACCTATTGCAAATTATGAAATCCATCACTCTATTTTTTTCAAAAACTGTAAAACTTGTTAAACCTATCTCCTCCCACAATTTTTGCTCAAATGTCACCAAATTTGATACAGAGCATCTTCAGACTGTCCTACACAAACGATCCATACAGATTTTTGATTTGTCAAAAATTGAGCGTACATCAAAATGTTTGAGTGTAAATGGTACTGTAAACATACACTGCAAATTCTTGGTAAATAAATCTTCAATGTTCATGAAAAAATGGACAAAATTTCATGGTCATGGTAGATGATGTGTGACAAATTTCAGAACTGTATCTCAAAAACTGAATTTTTGACAGCATTTTGACTTTTGCTCTCATGTGAACAATTGGAGTCAATGCAAGAATGGCATTTTTAAACATCAGTTTTTCACTTATGGAGCAAATCAGTCATTGTTAAAAACAAATGATCAACATCTCCACGCTGTCCAGATGCAATATGTGTATTTTCAGATTTTTGTCTTAATAACTGAATTTTTGAAAGCTGTTTAAAATCTGCCTTTCCATGCATGGCTGCCTGCTGTCCTGCATGTCAGTGATTGGCTCAGTCAGTTTGTGAAGCTGCATGTGAAGTTTTAGCTCAGTGAGATAGAGGCCAGGCCTCGGTGTCGAAGATTGTGAGTTCAAGCCTCAGCTTGTGCAACATTCCCACGTGCGAAAACTCAGCAAACTTTGCACAAAGGTCCAGTCCCATGCCAGATTTCCTCAGCTGCAAACTCAAGCCAATAGTCCTGATGGTGGCGCTACAGCAAGCCTCTAAATTTCAAAACTTTGAAACTTTATAATAAATCAACCATATGTACTACAGCTTTGCAACTTTCATCAAAATGTAGCCTCAATACTGAAGAAACGTTTGTACACTTTACACTTAAGCATGAGTTTTTCACTTATGGAGCAAATCAGTCATTGTTAAAAACAAATTACCAACATCTCCATGCTGTCTAGATGCAACATGTGTATTTTCAGATTTTTATCTTTTTTTTTTTTTTTTTTTTTGTTACCGTGGTTTGAAATCTGCCTTTCCATGCATAGGTTGGGATAGAGCATTGTCCTTCATGCCAGAAACTGTGAGTTCAAGCCTCAACTAATGCCACCTTTCTTTTCATCTTCCTATTCTCCACTTGTTGCTCAGAATTGCCTAAAATTGCCCGGCCCTGACCATTGCTGCGCAGCAGCTATAATTACAAAACTAAGTTGTTTTTTTTGTTTTTTTGCTTCTGGCGCTCATGGTCATCTGTGTGTGTCGACTTGTGTGGTTATAACCCATACTGAGTGAGCCCAGGCAGCTAACTAGCAGCTAGCCTGGAGTTGCTAGTCACTCACTGGGGTTGTTGCAACAATAATTCTGTATCATAAGCACATTTCAACATTTCGAACATCTGTATCATACGCACTTTGAACATTTGTCAATAGAAATGCATAGATGGCTCATTAAAAAACAAGCAGCTCCCACTCCCGTAAGTGCTGCCTCTACCAGCAAGGAGGGAAAAACATATACATTTACACCCATTTAGAGCTTCTTTTTTGCCCCCCCAAAGAGGACAAATGCCCACCCAACGCCTCTGATACCCATGCTGATGGAAAGCTTGTAGAATGGATCCTGATGTTTAGACATTGGGCTGCTCTCTCTCTCCCTGCCAGAAACAGTCTCACATGCCCTCCTCTTGACCTCCAGTCCCACAGGTGTCAAAGGAGGGAGAGGGCATGACTGCAGTGCCAACTCATCTGAAGCAACACATCAGAGGAGAACACTGTTGGTTCTGGATGAAGAGAGCCTTGCATGACAGGCCTTTTATAACTGTAATATCCTTCCCATTTTCTGCATTCTGCAAATTAAACTATTCCTCCTTTTGCTGAGGACCCCCAGGAAGCCCCAGTGATCCCTGGCGGCCCTGGACCCCACACTGAAAACTACAAGGGATGCACCAAAATTTCGGTAACCGAAAAATTGTGTCCAAAAATAGCAAAAAAAAAAAAAAAAACACTTTCGGTTTTTGGTGGAACAATTGAAAAGCAAGGCCGAAAATAGCGGCGTGTTTTGATGACGCAATCAGTGAGAGACAGTGACAACAATCAAGATGCCGGACAGAAGAAAGGCCATTTGCGAAGTGTGTTTTGCTGAAGTATCTAGAGGGAGTTCGTCTACTAAGAGTTTCAGCACTTCAGGCTTGATTCATCATTTAAAATCGAAACACCTCGAACTGAGCTCTCTTACGATTATGTGACGAACTAACCAGAAGCACTTGCCAGTTGACTTTGTGCAACTACCTTAAAAGTCCATGTTACAACTTACCCCGCGTTAGTTTCTACCCCGCGCTCCCCTATTTGTTAATCAATGACAATGAGAGTTCTGTTTTCTGTGAAAATCTAATGAAGAGAGTGTCAAAAATAAATACATAAATTTATCTTTAAAAAGCATGACTATAGCACATTTATTTAATTTATGCAATAGTAAAAAAAAAAAATGGCAAAATAAATGAAAAACTGAACAACCATTTTTGGTTTTCAGCCAAGTGTTCAATTTTTTTTGTTTCGGTTTCGGCCACAAACTTTCATTTCGTTGCATCCCTAAAAACTTCTATTCTTAGACTGTCATCAACTTAGTTTCTGCTGTGTGTTCAGATGTTCATTTTCAGATTACATCTAATCAGCCAGGATAAAAGCCGATTTTCTGGTTTCAGACAGCAGCACACTGCAATGATGGTTGACTGTCCAAACAGAGAGATGAGGCAGGTATTATTTTTAGACTCTGACATTACAAGATCTGACACCGATGGTAATTCGAAACAATGGTAGGTGGGAGGACAGGTTTTGCACAATAATGTACGAGTGTGTGAATACAGCAGCTATCTGTATCAGAGGGAGAAGGATGGAGAGAGGGAGAAAGATGGCAGAAACTCTAGACAGCAAATGTTTGCTAATATTCACTAGTTGTACTTGCACAAGTGTCAGTTTATGTTAAGCATTAAGGTGCTAATATCACTTTTTTCTTAACCCTCACCTGAATCCAAAACCAAACCCTAACCCTAAACCTTAACCTTAACAATTTTCCTTACCTTAAGGAGGTATTTTTAGTGGCTAGCTTGCTAGTTAGTGGGTTATCTTGTTCAGGAAACACTGTTGGTCATATTTGAGACGCTGCTGTGGATTATATCTGAGAGTTGACCTCTGTGGTTGAGAGGGAGAGACTTTCCTCCACAGTAAACCTTTTATGACTTGTGCTGACATGGTGTTACAGTGCATGGAATGAATCTTTGAACTTTGAATATTAAGAAAAAAAAAGAAACTGTTCCACTCAGGAGATTGTGACGTCAGCCTGTCAATCATTTACCTTTGTTACATCTGTCTCTCCATTTGATTTCAAGGTTAGTGATTCACCCTGCCCATTCACTGGGCTTGATAGCCATTCACCTGTCACATGTAATCAGAAAGCTCAGTGCACTGTGTCCAGGAGCACCAAATGACTGGTAATGCTGCCAGCAGTTGTAACATAGGACATGTTCACAGAAAGACAATTTTTTTTTCATCTAATCAATAAAAGGTTCTTCCTGTGTATTAAATAGTTCAGCTACCACACAACATGAGAGACAACTGTCTGCATTCCAGCTCAAACAGACATGCATGTCATTTAGCATGCATATCAGTTCATTTAACCAAGTGCAGCTCACAGTTCACAGCTTCTGGGATTAGAGTGAATAGATCCTGTTTAGTTTGGTGATGTAAAAAAATACCTTTCAGATGCTCTCAACTACAGGACAGCTACAGAATACAACACAACATACTATATGTGCAAGACACAATTATAACGGACAAGGGATAAAGTCCACAGTGACAACGGGTCACAGGCAGCGGAGTGCACATGCGGGGCAGAGTGTGCCGGAGAGCTCAGTGTCCACTATTCCAACCAAACAACAATGCCAATGCCAAAACCTGGGTTAAAAATAAAATGTGAATAAAATGAGTAAAAGAACAAAGTGAATAAAAAGTAAAAGGTTAGGAATCACAATCCATATATTGCACACTGTCAACAATAATAACCTGGGTAATAAATAAAGTGAGTAACAAAAAAATGAATAATAGAGCAGTGTCAGGTATTGTTTAGAAGAGTTATGGATGACGGAATGAACGACTTTGAATGAGTTTAAAACGCTTGGTTTTGTATCTGCTTGTCCTGTAGCGTTTGCCTGAAGGAAGGAGTTCATATTCTGGATGGAGGATGTGTGTAGGGTCAGCGAGAATTCCATGTGCTTGTCTCAGAACATTATCTTCAAAGATGGATACAAGGATACAAGGAAGTTTATTTGTCATTATACAACAGGTTGAATAATGAAATTAAAGTGTGGTTCCCTCTTGATTGATTAATTGATTGTATAGAAAATAAAATTATTAAACATGGAGGAGTGCAGATGGTGCATTTAGTAGTCTCACAGCCTGAGGGAAGAAGCTGCTCTGTAGTCTGGTGGTACGGCAGCGAATACTTCTGTATCTTTTGCCTGACGGCAGCAGGGTGAACAGGCTGTGGCTGGGGTGGGTGTTGTCTTTTAGGATCCTTTTGGCTCTGCGCAGGCACCTCACCTCCCCGATATCACTGATGCTTGGTAGATGGGTGCCAATGATGTTTTTTGGGCAGTTTTAATCACTCGTTGCAGAGTCTTCCTGTCCTGGGCCGTGCACATCCCATGCCAGTTCGTGATGTTTCCAGTCAGGATGCTTTCAATCGCTCCTTTGTAGAAGCTGACAAGAACTTGGCGTGGGAATTTTGCTTTCTTAAGTTTCCTTAAGAAATACAGCCGTTTCTGGGCTTTTTTAACCAGGGCAGAGATATGTGAAGTCCATGTTAGGTTCTCTGTTATGTTGATTCTGGATTGAAGGGAGATGTAGTCTGTCTGTCCGATGATTTTCATGGCTATTTTCACCTTAGTTAGGATTTTGTTTTTTAGTTAGTAGTTTGTTTTTTAGTTAGTAGTTAGTGCAGCTGAGGAGCCGTACCAGGCTGTCATGCCATATCTGATGATACTTTCCAGAACAGCATTATAGAATAAAAGCATGTTCTTCTTATCAACACCAAACAGCCTCAGCCTCCTGAGAAAATGAGGTCTTTGAGCCAGCTTACTACAGAGAAAGTCTACGTGGTCACACCATTTTAACTTGTCATCCATAAAAACACCTAGGTACTTGTAAGAGCTAATCTGTTCAATTATGTAGTTGTCGATTAGGACAGGATCATGACTGGCATGTCCATGAGGGTCAAATATCATTTCTTTAGTTTTATGTGTGTTGAGGATGAGGTGGTGACTGTCACACCAGGATTTAAAAAGAGCTATTTCCTCGCTAAATTTTGACACACCATGAGAGTCATCACTCTGCAGTAAGCTCAGAATAACCGTATCATCAGAAAATTTGATGATGTGGTTGTTGGAGTTCTTGCTTCTGCATTCATCAATGTACAGAGTGAACGGACTAGGTGAGCTCACACAGCCCTGGGGAACACCAGTATTGCACATTTTAGACTCAGAAAGACAGCTATTGACCCTTACTTGCTGTGATCTATTAGTTAAGAAGGAGTAAAACCACATAATAATCTGGGGATTCACTCCCATGTTCACTAACTTCAGGACAAGAAGATGCAGTTGGATCATATTAAATGCGGAACTAAAATCAATCAATAAGGCACAGGCATACGCTTTGGTGTCTTCAAGGTGCTTACTTAAGAGGTGAGTTAAGCTAGTTGTGTTCTGATCTCAAATCAAATTCAGTTGTGTCATCTTATGTCTTCTCCCTTTCTTGGCTGCCACGGTGAACTATTTCACCCACTGGGACGGACACAGTCCAGCTTTATCATTACGTTTAAAAATGCACCATCCAGTAGAAGGCTCATTCTTATATCTGTATATCTTCTCTTTGTGTGTGTTCAAAGAGCAGCAGCAGATGACCTCTCCTTTCACCCTAACTGGCTGAAGGCTTCGGTTAGCTGTTGTGCTGATACTGTTTGCTGTAGTGTGGCAGTGTTTGCCATTGGGCCAGCCTCTGTTTGCTCAGGTATGTTTCAGCTTGGTTCAACCTGCTGGCAGTGTTGCTCAGCAGAGGGTGGACACTTTCCAGCTGTCGCTAGGCAGAGACCACCTGCACTATATTTAAATGTCCAGTCTTCCTTTCTACCAACAGTTCTCCATGTTACTTAAATATCTCCCCTACTTCACCTCTACCTTTATTTGAAACTCTTATTCCTCTCTTCTACTATTTCTACACTGTACTATCTCTTCTTCTAACATATCTACATTCTAAACATCTGTCACCTCAAGCATCTGTATGCTCTATGTAAAAGATCAGCCTTTGTGTCTTTATTGTTACTGTGACCACAGAAGACCAGACGTATTTCCTGACTGACTGGTTTACTGACTGACTGAGTGGATCACTGTTTCTTATCAACCAGAGCACTTCTGGTGCTTGAACCGGTTCCATTCAAGGTTTTTAGAACCAAGGTGCTAACTAATAAATTGGCCCATGTGGAGTGGAACCACTGTGACAGAGGTGTCACCGGGTTATTGGCCACTGACTCCAGCATTGCTGTGTCTGAGACTCCTTCAATTTTTTTTTAACTTGTTGATAATTTTGTCCTGGGTTCTAACAAACCTATCATTTGTCAACTCTTCACCAGTTTTTGTGATACAGTTTACTCCCTTCCAATCTCTCCTGAAATGTCCAAATTGCAAGCAATATTTTTTTTCTTTGGTAGACCACTGCACACCCTTCTATTGCTCTGTTGTTTCCTCCCTATAGAATAATACACATTCACTCTTGTTGCCGTCACAGTTCCAACATCAAGTCCTATTATTTTTTGGTTCAAGCTGGGAACAAATTTTTGAGGGTATGAACTAATTTAGTTTTGGTCAACTAATTTAGTTTTGGTCAAATGTACAAAATACGATAGAACCAGTTCCTTGTTGGTCGTAAGGCCACTGTGTTATTGACTGAATGGTATTTACTTGTGCTGAGATTGGAAATGTGGTCACACTAAGCTGAATGCCGAAAATACTGATAATGGCATTTTCGCCTTCCATCCATGCTATCCTGCCCTATTGTTTTCACAGTATTCCAAAAGCATCCACACCAAAATACACAAAATCTCCTTCCACTCTACAATGCAGAATGTGGAAGCATTTGCTTGATCCAGTGGACTTTTCCACTAAATGGGGCTACAGCCTTAGGCAGCTTTTTGCATTTTCACTGTGCACATCTGCCACACAGTAAAGCAGAGAGCCAACTGCTGGTGGGTAGCAGCTAGGCTAGTGGTTTCTAAATATTTGAAAACGTATCTTTTGGTAGCCACTTAGCAACTGCTTTCACTTTATAATTGACACCACAGTACTATAACCTTAACAAAGGACTCTGGACATTCATCAACACCTAAAACGAGAAATATCGGAAAAGTGGATGGTGCGATGATATTTCCTATAGTCTCTGCAGCTGTCTGGTGTTAATCACCAGCTGGGCAGAAATTGGCCCAATCTGGCAACATTGCTTGTGTACATTTTTCCAATCCAGATCCAGTTATTTTCAGCGTGCAGTATCAAGCAATCAGTGGCCACCAGGAAAAGCCAAACATATTATACACATACACACAGTGAAAAGTACGTTCCTCGGCACACAGACAAAGATGTAGGCGGCGCTTTTTCATTACTCATTTGTAATAATGTATGATTTATGTGAGACTAACAACTGAAATGTATACAAAGGCACAACACAACAATATCAAAAATTATTTTTCAATAAAATATGTATTTCACAATTGGAATTGCAGGACGGACGGTACTCCAGTGCAGTTAATGGACCACATGCCTAGATCACATGATGATCTTACATCATCATTTTCAGAAACAGAAATTTCCCCATCCATCTGTTAATCCCATACAAAGTCCAGGCTTTAAGGCCTTCCACTGGTAAATGGGATTTTTGAATTTGAATTTGAATTTTGAGTTTAGAGTTATGAATGATGTAGGTACCTAACTGAAATTTAAACATGTTGTATGAAAAATTGGAGTTATCTATGCAGTGGACTACAGTGATTACAACTGATTACCACTTTTTATGGCTTGATAATGAGAATTTAAAAATAGCTCACATAATGACTAAAACAGGTTAGTAAACGAGAATGGCAGATTGTTGTTACGTAATACCAGAATGCTCTGTTCCAAAAGTTAGTCTGCACAGAATTCCTCAGGAGGAAAATTAAAAAACTTGTGTTTCTTTTATTGGCAAGCTAAAGTCTTCTCCATTTGACCACAACTCAGCATTTCAGAATAGTGTCAATTTCTCTCTCTCTCTCTCTCTCTCTCCTCTCTCTCTCTCTTAACTTATAGTGCTTTACAAATATATCTATATATCTATATATATCCAGTGTTGGGGCTAGTTACTCAAAAAAGTAATACATTACATATTACATATTACTCTCAAAAATAGTAATGCCTTACTTTACTTTATTACTCCCTGGAGAAAGTAACTAGCTATATTACTAGTTATATTACTAGTTACATTTTTTTTCTTAATTACTCTATAATTGCCTGAGATGCATCAGATGGAGGGAGAACAGACAGGGGGAGGAGTGTTCTTTAGAGTCTTTATTACGCCAACAACAGACTGGCCTTGCCAATACTGGTATAGGTATGGTATTGGTGGTAGTGCCTTATGTTCAAATTAAAGTTTTTGCTGCTTGCGGGGCTGCTCGTTCAAGTCACTTCGTCGCTTCGCAAAGACCTGTATGTGTCCGTGCTGTCGCTCCAGGTGCTTCTTTAAGTTGGAGGTAGAGTTACAAGCGGTGGAGAGCAGCTTCCTCCCCGGGCAAAGTGTGCACTTCACCGTCAAGTTATTTTCTTTCCGTTGAACATATTCAAAATAATGACTGAATTTCCACCCGTCGAAACTAGCTTTCTGCTGCTAGGAAACTTCTTCTGAAAAAGTGCATGTTCTGGTGTTGTTGACGCTTCCATTTTTTTCCCATTTGCTTTGCAGGTGCCGCTCTGCTGCCGGCTGCTGGGTGTCAACCAATCGGTGATGGTAAATAATACCTCGTGCCAAACCCAGACCAATCACTGTTCCGTTCACGCCCTCTTCCCCCTCCCTTCTGTTCTGTGTGTTGTGTGCGTTGTGTGTGATGAATGATGTGTATGACTGGCAAATGTAACGCAAGTAACGCATGTACCTAGCTCTGGAAAACTGTAATAATATTACCATTTTCAGACGAGTAATGCCTTACACTACTAGTTACTGAAAAAAGTAATATTACTACAGTAATGCGTTACTTTGTAACGCGTTACACCCAACACTCTATCTATCTATCTATCTATCTATCTATAAAGATAGATACATAGATAGATAGATAGATAGATAGATAGATAGATAGATAGATATAGATATAAACTTGATGTTTGCTTCTTTTTTTTTTAGAGAAGTGACAATAAGGTCTATTGACATTATTATATATGAGAATTGATACTTCTTTGGCTGTTTGAACAAATGGTTTCCAATAAGTGAGCATCAGTAAGGTGCACTGGCACATGCCAGCAGCAAAGTACTGTGGTAGGACAGAAACAACTGTGACTTTGCCCTAAGTGAAATAGGGACCCCCCACACCCCACACCCCCAACCCGGAGAGGAAATACCTCAAATATTACCACTTAGTATTCAAAGACATGCTGCACTTGAATTGTTAATGTCTAAGTGAATCAAATGTGAGACAGATTTTCTGGCCTCAGGGAGCAGATTAACTACAGAAGGAGGAAAGTGTGGGTTGCTGAAAAGGGGCTGCTAGCTACCAGCTAGAGAGCTGATTAAAGAGGTTCTATTAATGGAATTGAGATTTTCCTTCATGTACATATATGATCAAAGTCATTTCATGAAAATTCAAAAATTTTCAAAAATCCATCCCCTTTTCCAGGTGCAGACTTATTTCAGAAAACTGAGATAAAGAGTTACCGAAATCCTTCTAACCAGACCACTTTGCAGCATTTGAACTGAAAAGCTGCCACTTAGCAGGCTTAACTCATATCAGTTGATCAGATAGTGGTCAGTGGGTGGGGAGGGCTGTTAAGTCATTAAGTCATCCTGTTAAAATCCACTGCACAAAGGATTAGAATTAGGGTTTGGGGAAACCAGTGACACCACAAAGTAAAAACTCCCATAAAGTTCAAACGTCTAACAGCTGACACATTGAGCATGGCCTAGTTATAGTTATTCAAATATGAGATGACATTCAATCAATCAATCAATCAATAAACAAACAAATAAATAATTTTTTACTTTGTGTTTTGGCATGGAAGTATAGCTGTGATTTCCCCTCATATGACACTAGGTTCTTCTGTTGTAAGCTTTTTCATGTGGGTATTTCCAAGGGGTTAAACTACCAAAAAATCATTTTATGAGATGTAGACTTAATGACACAAAAACATGTTATGATATGGAAAATTAACAAAAAAGAGGAGAAAGTCATTTTAAGTTTCTTTCTTTTTTTTTTTTTTTTGGCATTTCTGCTTTATTTGACAGTCACAGTGGAGATAGACAGGAAGGGCGGGGGAGAGAGAGGGAATGATGTACAGCAAGGGGCCTGAGGTCAGATTTGAACCCTGGTTGCTGCGATTGGGACTGAGCCCTGGTGCATGGTGCATGCACTTAACCGGTGAGCCACCGCAGTGCCCCATTTTAGGTTTCTTTGTGTCTGTAATATCTCTTTCAAGCCAAAGGTTTGTCCTCCCTGCTTATCAGAGTTTCTGGCAGCTTTGGCTGGCTGAGTGTTAAAGACATGAGTATTTGCTCTGGGTTGGCAGGTTGACTCGTACTATTGTGCTGTGTCATAGCCAGAGACTCTGCCCTGTGCCCTCTGTCTGTTTGATCAGAGCTTAAATAAGCTGTTTTCATTTACTCAGCCTTGAGAGCAGGCTGACAAAAATAGACTGTGGCTCAGGCTCTCACCTTATGGACAGTATGAGGCTGTGCGCGACAAAGCCAGCTGGCTGCTGGACAGAGGCTCACACTGGTTCTAGTGGGGAAAATGGGCTGATCAGTGGTGCAGGAAGCATTTTAAAAGGGGGTCAGGGAGTTCTCAAAAGAAAGCGCTTAGCATTGTGCATTCAGTGTTTCAAACGCTTGCCTTTTACAAGCATTTAAACACAAGATATCTGTTGATTATTGATTGATTTTTTTGTACCCATGTTCTGGTAATTTTCTGCTAATTTGCTTATCACCGTTTATTTTAGCCTCTGAACAAAATTTACCTGTTTTCAATAATTCAGTTTGATGATTAAATTTTTTTTTTGTAATTTCTTACAAATGTTTTGCTACTTTCCAGGTGAATTTGCTCAGGTTTCAAAGGGTTATGTAAAAGACATCAACCACGCACAGTTCACTATTTGATGATAAGCATTAATACAAAGCATTACTTGAGATATTTGACCTTTAAAACATATGCTGCCTTCAGCCTAGCTAGCCTACAAAATGTTAAATCAGAAAATCTAAAGTCTGACACAATCCACTCACATTTCCCTCGCCAGTAAGATGGTGAGGAAAATGCCAGCTAATTCAACACAGACAATGCCTGTTTCTTTGAGGGAAATTACATGAATTTTATTAGAAAGACCCTACTTGGAAAACTCATCTTTCTCACCTTATCTCGTCCTTATTGGTTAATTTTTATCCAGCATTTTCTCTGATCAATGCAAAAATGAAAATCATGGGACTTGGGGCGGGGGGAATGTCCCACTCAGCCCTAACTGGTCCTATGCCCATGCTTCTGATGAACATCTAGTTTGCTCTGCAGCATGTCTGCATGTTTCATCAAGTTCAATTTAAGACTTTTCTGGATCTTTTTAATTCTGTTAGAATGACATAAGACAGATTTGGCAATTGAGGTTAACATGAAAATGAAAAGAAGTGCAGACATAGGAGAACTGGTTTGGTTTCCCTCCAGAATACACACACACCAAAAAGATGTTTTTAATTGAACTTAAGATTTGAAAGTTTCTGGACTTCTCCAGGACCCGCATCTTGTGTTGGGTCAGTGTGTTTGTCTCTGACTAGAAGCTGGCTGTTATAGGGCCACAAGTTGAATCTTCCAAAACCATAAATGAGCTGTATTCATACAGTGGCCAGGTCAGTGTTTCACATCATTCTGTCAAGGCTGATTTTAATCTGTGCTTTGGTAAAACTGAGAAAGCCACGTACTTTCCCATTCAAAATGACTATACATTTAATATCATCTTTCAGATATCTTACATTTCCCATGGCACTTATCCTTTAAGATCACTCTCTTTTCCAAATTTCATATATGCTGCTCCACTTTTTTGCAAATATTATGTTAATTTTTTACTTTTTGTACAACACATTTGGAATGAAAAATTACAACACAGTTGAACTTTTATATGCAATTTTAATTTACAATGCACGTTACCCCAAGATACTCTTATAAAAAAGCAAGTCATGACTAAGAGAAATGCTGCCCAGCAACATTCATACCAAAGCAAAATGTGTCAAATATCCATGGAAATATTGCAATGTTGTTTTGTAGAAAATATCAGAACAGAATTGAATTTTGTTTCTTATTCAATGTACAATCTGCAGAATATGCTGCAAAGAATGCTGCCAATATGCCAGATTTACCATTTCTCTTCTTCTGAGTGCAATTACATTTTCCAACAGTGCTCCCACATGCAAACAGTTGTCGAAACATGCTGCTTTTTTAATACGTGTAGAAAAATGAAGGATAGAAAAACTAGTGAAAAGATGCAATTCAAAGGTCTCTAATTTTAACAGGCCTTCAATAAGAAAAGGAAGGAAAGGCCGTGCTTGGTGTGGCTCTGAGCCCGAGGTACAGAAATCTACCAGACACACTGGGTGAAGATACACAACATTCCTACAAGGAGATGAACAATCTTACACACAATCCTATGGAAACACTCCACGCCCCAGTAAAGCTTTCATAATTACAAAGTCTGACAACAACACAGGTACACACCACAGCGTCTGGCTGGCTATACATCCCGCTCCCTGTTGTGTACCGCAGGCGGGGCAGGCTTGTCCCGATCTGCCAGGACCAATTAGCAGAGGGCTAACGAAACAGCCCGTCTTCGGCCCAGTTTAAAACTGATCCAGGATCAACTGGCATTAGGCTGCGGCTTGTGACGCCACCAGAAGAGTTTTGACTTTAATCACGATGGAAGTGCCTGATAAATCTGGGGTGTCTGGGTCCTCCCATCCCACAAACATCCGTCTGGATCAGGGATGGAGCTGTGGGAGTTGGGGTGGGGTGGGGGGTTACTGCAACAGCTCTCTTTTTCTCTGCAACAGCTCTCTTTTTCTCTGCCCTCTTGTGATCTTCCACCTGACTTCTTCCTGCTGTCCACACCTTACGAAGTAAAAAACAAACAAACAAAACACTGCGCCAATTTAAAGACAAATATAGATTAAAGTGTACACATCTAATGAAGAAGACAAATACTTGAGGGCTATGTCTTCTTCATATTATCCATTCTGTATTTTAAAAAAAAAACTTATTTTGTTAAGCATCCGCTCATAGAGAATATAATTACAACCTTAACATTTTCAATATCTTTCAAGGGGAACACCAGCCAGTGTTAAACAGTTACATTTTCCTCTATGGTAAATGCAGTCAGTGCTACTGAGCATCTTCCCACTGACAATCATAAATCTTTTAAAAATGTGGAGGAAAAATAAAAAGCAGGTTCTGGTTCCTGCAGACTCACACTGAATGCAGACTGAGACACCTTATCTAGTTTTTCCATTTCAATCTAGATGAAAATGTCACTCCAAATCTTTTGGCATTTCATCTACTGACTGAGTCCATCCATTGTTTTGGACTTGGGGAATTTGCAGTGGTACTAGTGCGTGGGAGGGGTGATCAGAATTATTAATTGCCACATAAAAAAACAAAACAAAACAAAAAAACAATGAAGAAGATGTGATGCCATATTTCTAAGAGGAGAAATGATATGAGCTCCCGCAAGCAGCAGTGGTGGGTGAATGCTTGGCCGAGCAAACCAACAACAAACATGACCAAAAATCTGATGTCCCTCTGACTCAAAATGGCCTTCACTGGCCATTGCTGTTGTTGTTGTTGTTGTTGTTGTTGTTGTTGTTGTTGCTAGAGGCAGGGCTGGAGCCCTCAGCACCGCCAGGTGGCTGGACATTGTCGGCCAAGTTGTGGGCATGTTCCAGGAACAGGTCTTTGAGGACGCTCAGCTCTTTGCTCAGCAGTTTGATCTTGGCTTCCAAACGTTCGTTCTCCTCCTTCAGCTCATTGACGCGCTGCTGCGTGTCCTGCGCTTTCTGCTTGCTGCGCATGCGACTCTTCTTCACCGCCAGGTTGTTGCGCTCACGTCGCTGACGGTACTCCTCACTGTCTTTGTCTGCTGGCTGCTTCTTCATTTTGCTGGGCGGGACGGCTTTGCCGCCTCCTGATGCTGGGTTCACTGGGACCAGCTGGGGGACCTGCTGCAGACCTGTGACTGCTGATGGCAGGGATGAGGAGGCTGTGGGGGCTGAGGTGGCGTGGGCCTGGCTCTGGATGACACTCACGCCGTTGTGGTCTGATGCGGTTAGCTTCGGCTGAGATGGCCTGCTCATTTGGATCCACTGCCTATGAATGCTGCTGTCCAACCGACCACAAGGACCGGAGGTCTCACTGTGCGGGTTTAGTGGTAGAAAGAATGAGGAGAAACCCAATCCGTCAGCCTCGCTGGGCAATATGGAGCCTGTGAAAAGGACAAGGACAGGGGTTAGTTCGACTTTAAGTTTCTTGGACATCACATCCCTATCAAGGACCTCATCAAAATGAGGAATAGTTTAATTTCACTATTTAATTCACTATAAATTATTAAGATGCAGGAAATGCATGACATAACATTTTCTTATTTCTGGTTTCAACTCAATGCTATTTTTCAGTGTTCAAGTTGCCTATGACATCAAAACAATTTAACCCTTTAAAACCTGCAGAAATTCACTTGACTTCTTGCAAAAACATGAGAAGAAAAAGGCAAATGAGCAAAAAAATGTATAAATAAGTAGCATAAAAAATAAAATTAAAAATGCCCAAAATTAGCACACAAAATTGTTAATATATTTAAACATCAGATCAGTGATGCTGAATCGACATCAGATTTCTTGTGTTTAAATGTTTACACATTTAATAATTAACACAAACGAAAATCTGTTGTTTTAAGGGTCCCTATAGGGCAGCCCACAGCTTACTGAAAATCAACTGAAGGGTCCCCAACATGAAAAAGTCTGAAAACCCCCAGTTAAAAAAGTCCACAGGAAACCTAAAGAAATGGTCAGTTAAATTCACAATGAACATCTGGAGTCATGCAGCTGAGGATGGATTCGCCACTGACCTCAATCAATCATGCACTTGAATTTCTAAACATTATATTCCTGCCTGTTATCCAAGAACTCAGCAGGCAACTGACATGATAATTACAATAATTACATGGATTAGTATTCTGTGTTGCCAATTAAGTGCCCTCATTTGATTGGTCCGCACGTTACTATGTAGCCAGTCAGCTGTGTGCAGGGCAAACCGCTCCGGGTGAAACAAGAGGTCTAGTGTTGCCTGCTGTTGCATCATCAGCTCTAGCTTTGTGCTGGAGAGGGGAACTCCGTAGTCATGCAGGGCTAAGCAAAACCTGACTTTTGGCGGAACAAAAAGATTTGCCAAAACACGAAAACGTCCCCTCGCGTCTGAGAAGTTGATGAGACTCACATAGTCGATATTTATTAATAAATATTACTATTATTTCCGAGGCCTTTACTCCGAGTAGTAACTTTTATTCGCTCAAACGCATACATGGATTGAAACGCCTTTTTATCACGTCGGCCACGGCCAGCCTACACATGTACACTTAAATAAGATTTTTTAGCTCGTAGGTACAATGACTGAAGCCAAAATGTCACCGTATTCTCTAAAAGGCTACATACCGTCTTCCATTTACCTACAGTTAGCCTGCTAGCCGACAGTGCTAACAAGCTAACTGTTCGCTCTCTTTGGTACCCACAATGATTTCAGAACCATATTATCCACAGCTTACCTTTACAGAACAGGAGCTGAATGAACTATTCGTCAAAGTTGATACAGTTAAAGTGAAAAGTTGGAGTTATATCCTGTCTGCTGGAGCTCTGACTGTTTTTGTTTGGAACATGGAGAGGGGCAGATTGCGAAATATCTTTTACCATGTAGGGCAATATCCATAAGCAGCCAATCACAGACAAGTAGGAGGCGGAATGGCATACAATTAGCCAATCAGAGACACGGATTTGACAGAGTGATGCAATGCACATCGTGATGTACAGTTCGTTCGGCCAATGGGAAGGGGTTTCTCTTTCTGGATGTGTTTATGTAATATGGAAATATGAGATCACATAATGAATGACTTCATCTCTGAATGACGAGAGTTAATAACAATGACACTAACAACAGTAATAACACTTGTACTATCAGTGCTAGTACTACTTCAACTACTTGTGCTTCTGCTAGTATTGACCAGATAGTCCGTCAAATCCACCTAAAATCACTTAACAAACCATTTTATGTGTGGATTAGAGTTACATGTTAATAATGAAAAGTCATATTACAATACATTAAATAAGTATTAAACTCATATAAGGAAAATAGGTTCTGTTTAGGGAACCAAACAAACTGTATTTTTCCTGAAAGAATGCTTGATTTCTGTTCTTAATGATCACTCTTACTGATTACATAATGGGAAATGAAACTTGATCTGTTAGATTTGCATCTCATTGTGTCATTATGGTGAGGCTACTGAAAGAAAGAAATACCCAAGAAAGAAATAATGTGGCCTAATACTGATTTTTGCCATTGTCAAAAACTTTGGCAAGGCACAACATTCAACAACGTGAATTGAAGTATGTCTATGCTTATGTCTCTGTACTGTGTGAGACTTTTCATGCAGATTAGTTTCTTTTTAATAGCCTCTCCATCCTATTAAAATACATATTCCTCCTGCTGATACACTGCTTAAAGTATAATTGCTGAATTGACCTGGATTTGAAGTACAATACCATTACACTGGCCGCTTTTGAATACAGGATTGGGCCAATATTTAACTTTTTATACATCTCATCACTAGAGACAATAGTACAACTGGAGAACATTTTTGTTCACTTTTTCCCAAAGGTATATATTAGGTCCTCACGAGGCCAGGGGCTGAATGTATCAAGGATGCGTACGCATAAAAATGATGCTGAGTAAATATCTACACAAATATTGGTATGTATCAAAGGGAAACTTGAGGTGAGAAGGTGCCTCTGCGCATTTTCACAGAGATTGTAGAGAGTCACTCGGAGAGATTATGCAGGAACGATTTCAAATGTGATATTCTTACTGCTGTTACACTCAGTGTAATAGTCTGTGTTGTGTGTCCCAAAAAATCAGAGGAGCATTAATGTTTGTATATTTTAATAGAATAGAATAGAATAGAATACTTTATTGTCTGTCCCAAATGGTGACAGAAATTCTTCTTTGACAGGGCTCACAAACACATTCACACATTCCCATCAAGACACATAAATTGATATATTTTGCCCAAGATCAGATACAAATATTTTATTTCTCATTGTATTTATATGACAGAAATGTGCCATTAAGGTGAAAGACATTTAAAACACACCGTTGCACCAGTGTGCGATTTGTGAAGACAAAAAAGGTTTTTAACGTTGTTATTTTGGAAAATAAATCAGAACCACAATGTAACAATATAGACTAGGATCCATTTAGGTCCATTAAAAAGTCATTCATCAAGTTGCATGATTTTTTCACTGATGTGATGTCAAGTTCATGATGTAACTTTTCCTCATCCAGACTCATAAGAGATGTGATCATTTACAACAAAACAAAAGGTTAAATGCTAATTTAACATACCAGAATTCAATCCCACAGTGCTCATTATAGCACTGAGGGTAGGCATGGCAACAAGTCACTGTTTAATTTGATGCATGCATGGGAGTGGATACATGCGTGCTAATGTGCGCACAATTCCACACTGATTTCTCCACTTCATGATGAGAAACAGGCGTATGTGTCTATTCAGTCATCTGCCGCAAAACCTCCGTACGAACAAACTGGGAATTGTGTGTATGCATTGATTTAGAGTGGATGCTGCGCAAACTTTGATACATGTGGCCCCAGGTCTGTACCTTCTGATTTTGTGTACATTTTGTCAAGCTAAAGTAGTTTTAGATATGTAAAAGTACAAATTTGTACCAATTCAGCCTGACTTAAAGGTACAACATAGTCAGCTTACAGTGCAATGACATCCACGGACGTAATTTTGCGGGGGGGGTGGTTGTGGGGTGGGGGGGACATGTCCCCTCTACTTTTTCAAAAGCAGTTTTGGTCCCCTGCAGTTTTTACTGCCCAAAAACAATGTTACGCTATATTAAATGGAGACAGGTCAAGCACTAGGACCCAGTGGAAAACGGCCGCTCAAGCTGAAGCCTGTTTTCCTTTTGATTGCTCACAAGCTATTCGATTGGCTCTGCCGTTTCTTGCTAATGTGTGATTGGGCGTCCCCGCTGTCACTCCATCTGGTTGTAAACAGCGCCTGGACTTGCTCACCAGTGAAAAAAAAGAAAAAAAGCGTTGCTCATCACTGGTGTTTAGCTAGTTGGCCAGGAGTCCGTCTTCATCTGCCACTGTACGTTGTTAACATGTTGGCCGTTTGTTCTGCCTGGGTCACGTCAGCTCCATGGATTTTAATATCAGAGGTTTCATTTACATTTACATTAACATTTGAATGTGTGTCTGTGTGTGTGCGTGTGTATGAGTATTTGGTAATTAGGGGCAGCCAGGTGGCAGGATGTAAAAAAAAAAAAAAAAAAAAAGGAAAAAAAGAATACTGGACATAAGAGACTTCTTTAGAAATCAAAGTGTAAGTTACTCAGAGGAACACATTACACTCTGACCGTCTGGAAGTCCTTCTCCTCATCCATCACAAACTCAGACTCACTCACCTCCTTCAAAAACAAACTCAAAACCCACCTTTTCAAACTGGCCTACAGCACCTGACCCCCACACAGCTGACATCTCAGACACCTTTCACTTAATATTATTATTAGTAGTAGCAGTAGCAGTAATAGTATTATTTTTATTTTTTTTAAAATTATTTTATTATTTAACTTCCTGATAAACTTATGCATTGTAATTTATATGTTCATATTATGTAATTGTATTATTCTTGTAAAGTGTCTGAATTTTATTGAAAGCGCTGACAAATAAAATGTATTGTTATTATTATAACTGTAGAGCCTCAACAACACAGAAATAAAAAAAAGCATATATTTAAAAATAAAGTTTTTTTTTTGCACACTTGTGTCTGTGAAATTTCTGTATGACAACTTTGTATTGAAAAGCCTCTAGGCTGTAGTTGTATACATATTTTGAACTTCATATTGCTTTGAGGTGTAGGGTAGATATCATGGCACTGTTGAAGCAGTTCAAGCCCCCCTAACTGTGCCAACTGTGTCTGCCCACCTCCAAATCAACCTGTCGCTGATGCTGAACTTGAATATTTGAACAGTTAAGTTGGTGGGGACTCTTCCATGGTTGTGGCTCTGATGTGTGTCAGAAATTACATACAAGTTAAAAAAATAATAATAAAATAAAAAAGGAACCCAGAGGCTGGTGAAACAAGCATCACCTGTTTACACCTGTACTTAGAGGTGTAACCTGGTGATCAGATCACCCCAGACACATGTTAATGCAGTGGTTCCCAAAGCAGCCCTCAAGGACCTGCAGGTTTTTGTTTCAGCTCAACCCTTTTAGCTTCAAAAAGAACATGAATTAAAATAGCAAAATTCAAAATTACTGCTAAGGTCTCTGTCTCTCTCTCTCTCTCTTTCACACACACACACACACACACACACACACACACACGCTCGCTCTCTCTCTCTCTCTCTCTCTCTCTCTCTCTCTCTCTCTCTCCACTCTCTCTCTCTCTCTCTCTCTCTCACACACACACACACACAATGAAGACCCACAAAGATTAGGCAAACAGCCCCCACAATATGAAACAGCAATAGCTGTTTTACTAGTATTTTTTTTTTTTTTTTTTTTTAACAATATTGTGCTTGTCAACAGTGTGTGGCATCACAAGGGGACATGCAGTTGAGGGCTGCTACATTCCTATACAGGATTGGCTGCCACACCACAAAATGACCGCCATTACCCACAGCACATCTCCCAGAATGCCTCACCACTCAGATAGGTGTAGGTGGTTAAGCCACTGAGTTGGAAAACTTGACAAGAGTCAGAACAAAGTTAGCAGAGGGAAAGAGAGCGAAGGGCTGGAAGGTACTGGACCAGGGGTAGGCAGCCATGTGCCATAGAGAGCCGAGAGGTTGCAGGTTTTCATTCCAAACAAAAACTCCACCAAGTGATTTTACTGATTACCTCATCTTCAAACAGAGAGGAGGGACTAATCAGTGAAATCACCTGGTGGAGTTTTTGGTTGAAATGAAAACCTGCAACTTCTTGGCTCACTATAGCACATGGTTGCCTACCCCTGCACTGGACAAACTTATTCTGAAAATACTGCCAGCATTCAGGAATGTGCCCTAATAACTGAGCCGCTCAAGTGAAAGAAGACACATTAAAAGGGGGAAAACTGATAATTTATGTTGAGCATTTTTGGAAGCATTTGAGTTGTTAAAAGAACCCATTTCCCCCTGGGATGTTTAAGTTGGCCTTTGCACTCTGAATTTTGATCCAAGACAGTACCTGAGTTGCCTATTACTAACATGCTTACTGGAAAATAAAGACAGTTGCCCTCTGTTTTGAACCTGCTATTTGTGAACCTGTTATTTTTTTCTTATCATGTTAAAAGTAGTAAACTCGCCCAAAAACTGAACCTCCTACCATACGCCTTAAGGAAGACTCACCTCACTACAATTGGGCACATAAATGACAAATGTTGGTCATTTTCAAAAACAAGGCGCCAGACTGCACCTATAATTTAGCGTGTGAATCAAGGTTCATGATCTCAAACAGTGACTATGTCTATACATTTACACAGGAGAAACCGGATTATTGTGAGTAACCAGGTTGGGGTAGGAAATCAGATAACAAGGTTACATGTGTTGCTTTCTTTTCTTGCACATATGCACACTTAAAAAGTTGTTCCAGTTTGCAGACCCCCACCTGCCAGCAATTGGTCCACAAATGCCTTATATCACAGTGACTTCCAATTCTATCCAAAATCATTCCCACTAAAAACAAAAAAATTCTACTTATTTACTTATTTTGTTTCCAGTTGAGGTTGTCTGCAGTTCTACTGTTCATTGTAATGATATATTTTAACCTAAGCAAAACTGTCACCCATAACATGTTTCGATACTTCACTGGAATATTATAGAGCTGAACTACATATGAAGTATGTCTGCTGTGCATACTGTACACTCTTGCTGTAGTAAACTTCACAGAACTTTTTGTCAACAATAAATCCTGTATTGGCTTTAAAGCTTTCCACACAATAACTCAACATGTCTATTTAAGCTGGTGCTGGTGTCACGCAACACATCACAGTGTGGCAACAGAGACTCTGCTGAAAGTCTATGGGCACCTTAAGGGTTTACATGCTCATTTATTGGGTTTCTCCAGCAGTAATCTGGCTGTGTTAACCTGCTTTCTCTTCTCCCTTTATCTGATAATGGAAACGATACTTCTCATTTACATTACATTTCAGAAATTGGATAACTGCCACATGTGGGAAATAAGTTGAAAAATAAAGTGCATATAAATGCACTGAACGTCACTTTAGTGTTGGATGCAGTGTTAGAATCAGAAGAATCAGAATCAGAATCAGCTTTATTGGCAGAGTATGTGTTCACATACAAGAAATCTGACTCCAGTAAACTTTAAACTCTCAGTGCAAACAGAAAAAGTGAACAGTGCAAATTGACATAAATTAAATAAAATAGAAAACAGCAGTGGCGAGAAAAAATAAACAACTAAACAAACAACCACTATAACAACTACGTACAGGATGATGTGCAGTGATATGCAATGATGCAGTGTGTATGGACCTGACACTCTGTGACTATGAAGAGTTCATCAGAGCAACAGCCTGGGGGAAAAACTGTTTCTGTGACAGGTGGTTCTGGCGAACAGTGCTCTGTAGCGCCGACCAGAGGGGAGAAGTTGAAACAGTTTGTGTCTGGGGTGAGAGGGATCCTACTGGCCCTTTTCCTGACCCTGGACTGGTACAGGTCCTGAATGGAAGGGAGGTTAGTCCCGATAATCCTCTCTGAAGACCTGATTGTTCTTTGTAGTCTGTTCCTGTCCTGTACGGTGGCAGAGCCAAACCAGACAGTGATGGAAATGCACAGGACAGACTGGATGATGGCGGAGTAGGACAGTGTGAGCAGTTCCAGAGGCAGGTTGAACTTCCTAGGCCGGCGCAGGAAGTACAACATCTGCTGGGTCTTCTTCCTGATGGAATCTATGTAGGTGGTCTACTGCAGGTCCCGGGAGATGGTGGATCCCAGGAACCAGTCCACAGTAGACACCGTGCTGTTGAGGATGGTGAGGGGGGAGAAGGCCTACTGTCATCTCCACGGTCTTAAGCGGGTTCAGCTCCAGGTGGTTCTGACCAGCCGCTCCACCTCCCGCCTGTAGGCAGACTCGTCACTGTCTCGGATGAGGCCGATGACTGTTGTGTTGTCTGCAAACTTCAGGAGTTTGACGGACGGGTTAGGGATATAATGTACAAACATTAATACTGATAATTAATGATGTCATACTGTTATACCTAACATGAGCCCTGTAACACCACACCCCATGATCTGGTTCAAGCAATGACACGCATCAAAAACAGGAGAGCTGCTATCTTTGGACCATGTCTCAATGTAGTCAAGAAGCATGGAGTGGAAGTGAGCCGCCGTAAAATAGTTTGACCATTTTGGACACCAAAGGGGCTGAAAATAGGTTTCTGCTGTAAAGTAGTTCAGCCTGAAAGCTGGAATTGCTGAAAGTGAAATCAAAACAAATGTGTTTTCTTGTGCATCCCTCAAAACAATATTTTAGCTTGTGCTGCCTCTCAAAATCAGGTTGTTTTCTGGTCTGCATCTCCTATGTTGATTTTCAAACTGTACACTCATGGTGAAGCTCTTGCACAGGAAAACAGTTAATGGTGGATGTATTACACTTGTCCTTAGTTGCCCTTGTATTTTTATCCTGTGTTTCTTACTCTTCCTTTTAGCTGTTCTCTCCTTGTTGATGGTTTTTCTGTTTTACTGCTTTTTGTGTGTTTTTTTTTTTTATTTTAGGTTTTGTAGCACTTTGAGATTCTTTTATGAAAAGCGCTTTACAAATAAAATTTATTATTATTATTATTATTATTATTATTATTAGTCCAACAAATATCACTAAATGTGTAAAGTTCTCAACTATCCCTTTAAATGTGGAATGGTTTGATGGATATTTTTGCGTGCTTTCTAAAAGCTAATTCATGCTTCTTGCAGTCAATGCAGTCTATGCGGCCTCTGCAGTGATATCACATAATTGTGGCGGTGCAACTGTATGCAGAGGGTCTGCAAAAGATTTCTGTGTGGAGAACCACACACCTCTAGATTTTTGGAACACCACGGATGATGTATTGGAGGCCGCGTTGCAATAATTGGCTGAATCACCGCTCTAAAAGAAATGCAGGAAAGTGGACAGCATTTCTTCACCATGGCAACAGCTCAAACTCCATTCTGTCAAGCTGAGTTCACTATCTATGCTGAAAGCACTCAAGAAAGACATGAATTAGCTTTAAAGGGAACAGAGGTCTACCATAGTTTAAAGGTACATTTTGGTTATTTAATTTGGGGAACTAGTGTGTTTATACCTCTCTAAATAATAGTAGCCTAATTAATGCATTGGCTAACAATTAATAATAGGCTAACATCCTGTCTGCACCTAGGGCCCCACCTTCCTCAGTATAAAAAATAACCTAAAATTACCCAAAAATTTGTGAGAAAAAGAGAGGAAATAAACCACAACAGAATGCTATAAGTCTTTTGCTCCTCTGTCACACAGGTTCACCTTTTGGACCCACATTTATCTGCTCGTGGTTTGCGGTTATTTTTTGCTTAGGGAGTTCTCAAATGTCAAGGGAACGTACTAGTCTCTACTATGTTTCTCTCTCTCTCTCTCTCTCTCTCTCTCTCTCTCTCTCTCTCTCTCTCTCTCTCTCTCTCTCTCCTCTCTCTCTCTCTCTCTCTCTCTCTCTCTCTCTCTCTCTCTCTCTCTCTCTCTCTCTCTCTCTCTCTCTCTCTCTCTCTCTCTCTCTCTCTCTCTCTCTCTCTCTCTCTCTCTCTGGCGTGAAGCTGGGTTACCTGCAGTTTCAATAGAGGGAGCTCCCAGTCCGTCGCACAACTTGCATGAGTTTCTGCAATCCCTCCGCCTCTGCCCTCTCATATTTATTTAGCCCCATAGCCCTTGTTACTCTACCACCTCTGTTACCTGGGCACTCAAGCCGTCTGTCAGGGGCGGTGAGCATGTAGCAACTTCATTGTTCTTTTTAATACTTTCATTTACTGTAGTATTGCTGTAATATTCTTACAATAATATTATAGGACATCACGAGAGCGCTTTTCTACAATGAGACTACGAGGTCTTAATACATCAATAAATCACACTTTAAGCCTTATTCATATCAGTTTGTTGTGTTGTATGTATAACTGGTTTGGATAGGTTTGAAATAAATACTGAATTCAATTCAGTTATATTTTAATAGCAATAAAACATCCAAAACCTATTTAATTTCTATTTTACACGTTTTATTGAATAGCTTTTATTTCCTATCTTAACACTTTAAAGTTCACTGAATAAAAGAAATCAATTTTGGAAGCACTAAATAGCCTACCCTCTCTGTGTATGTTTGACAAAATATTGCTTCAAATACAAAACACATTTAGCCCCGTCAATAGGCCTATATCCTGTTTGGAGTGAATGTTGTCCACAAATGCAAAGGACTGCAAACACATTGTATTTTATATGCCTTTATTTGGTTCATTATTTTTTTGTTCGCTGACTTGTATTTGCACTATGGGCTTAACAAAAATGGCATTCATTTGTAATATTGAGTCGTGCTTTTTTTTTTTTTTTTTTTTTTTTTTGGAGGAGGGGGGGTCTGTGAGTCCGGGTTGCTGCAGGCAGTGCGTGGAGACAATATTGCAATCCTAAATTAAAATGTTAGTCCCCATATAAGGCGTCGCCGTCAATGTAGGCGCCACTGTGGACGGCAGGTTATTATGAATTCACTCTCTGTGTTAAGTTGTTTTCTATATTCAACCGCGTGCGATAGAGCATATTGATAATGTAACAAGAGGGAAGTTTTAAAGGAAGTTTTAAATATATACAATTAATGTGCTTTGCAGATTTCTTGAGAACATAGAATTTGACCAAATTGCAGACAATGATGCTCTATATTTAATTAAATCATTCTGCGCAGTCAAAAGTAGCCTAATAAACTTAAAATTTGAATATAAAATACTCGGACCATATTTTTGCCACTGTTGGTGAAGCGTTTCAGTTGTTCAAATGGAAAAGCTTCGTAATTTTCTGTAGTAAATTAAGAACTCTTGTATATTCGATTACGCGCCTGCTGTTCCATAGGGACAGACCTTGGTACCGTATTCCATGCTGTTGTTGTCTTGCTACCGATAAATGGCAAGAATTATTTCAATGAAATTTGTAAAAGTTGAAAATGTATTCCGGTTTGAAAACTAGCTGCTCTGCTTTAACGCCACATTTCAAGTAATGCTGTAAACAGGTGGGGGACATTTGCCAGTGAGCAATGTAGCATCAAAATTATGTCCTTTTTAGAATGAAGTGTAGGAAACGCTCTCTCCATAAGAAAAACATGTATGGCTGCTTGCTTTACCTCCAAAAAATGTCTCCTCTAGTGATACTGGATTAGATCTAAAACCGTGTGTGTGTGTGTGTGTGTGTGTGTGTGTGTGTGTGTGTGTGTGTGTGTGTGAGTGTGTGTGTGTGTGTGAGTGTGTGTGTGTGTGTGTGTGTGTGTGTGTGCCCGCCCATCTCCTCCTCCTGCTATATAAAGTAGAGTTTGACAGTTGAGGTTACAGAGCAGGAGGAATCAGAGCGACAGCCAGCACAGCCTGCTGCTTTAAACTGCTTCAAACTGCCTGTCAGCAGCCTGCAGGGAGCAGCTCCGTATCCAAACCTGTTGCTTTTAAACCCAACCAGCTGTAGCATATGTGTGTTCTCTAAGCATTGGACACTTGAGGACCACTAAGGACCTGTCCGTGCTCGTCATCAAGCTGGATTCCCGGAGCTCCTCACCATGTATGCCCGGGTTTAGATCCTCCATGGAGCTTTCCAACCTGTACGAGATTACCCCCCGGCCCCTGGTGACCAGCCTGCCCCACGGCCAGCAGCCTTCTTCCGGCTACAGAGACCCGGCAGACCTCGGCGACATCGGAGACAACGAGGCTTCCATTGACATCAGCGCCTACATCGACCCGTCGGCGTTTAACGACGACTTCCTAGCCGACCTGTTCCACCACGGCTCCCGGCAGGACAAAGTCAAGCTGATGAACGGCGAGTACGACTCCCTGCCGTGCGGCCCGGGGCCCCAGCAGCTCTACATGTCCAACTACATGGAGTCCAAACTGGAGCCCATGTACGAGCACCACCAGCCCCGGATCCGACCCGTGGCCATAAAACAGGAGCCTAGAGACGACGAGGACTTGAACCCGGCCATGCCGCCCTCCTACCACCATCCACACCAACATTCCCAGTATTCACAGCATTCCCAGCAGCAGCACCTACCGCATCTCCAGTACCAGATAGCGCATTGCGCGCAGACCACCATGCACCTCCAGCCAGGCCACCCCACCCCTCCGCCGACCCCGGTTCCCAGCCCGCACCAGCACCCGCACCAGCACCAACACCAGCACCCTCATCCCCAGCAGAGCGCCCTGTCCGGGGGCCCTATGAAGATGCTGGAACGTGGCAAAACCAAGAAGCACATCGACAAGAACAGCCCAGAGTACCGGCTGCGGAGAGAGCGGAACAATGTGGCGGTAAGGAAGAGCCGGGACAAGGCGAAGATGCGCAACGTGGAGACGCAGCAGAAGGTGGTGGAGCTGTCAGCCGACAACGAGAGGCTGAGGAGGAGAGTGGAGCATCTGACCCGGGAGCTGGACACTTTACGGGGCATCTTCAGACAGCTACCGGACGGATCCTTCAAACCCATGAGCAGCTGAAAGACTACTGTACCGCTGGACTGGAAACAGCCTGGTAAACGGACTGGTACTGCTGGATTTACGCACGGCCACATCTCTGTTGACAGACTGTTGTGAGGAGATCCAAGACGGGCAGCTGAGATGTTCATGTGCCTTTTTGCGCAAAAACAATAAGCTCATTCCCCTGCAGATCCACAACAGAGGACTGGTTGTTTTGTGCCTTTTCCATACAGACTGTGTGCCAGACACACAAAACTCACATATCAGTGCAGCTAAGGTAGGGCACGAGGATCGGATCCAGAATCAGTCTGTTGTGCATGTTTTTATATAAGTTACCATCTCCATATCTTCTCCTGTTGAACTAGAATTTATCTTATAAAACTATAAAATGCAAAGTGCACACTGCTTGCATATAGGCTATGTTTGTATTGTTTTTTTTTTTTTTTTTTTTTTTTCCAAAGACAAAACGCATATCTCGTCATTCTGTTTGTCACATAAGGTCCAGGTCCTCTAGTCTGGTGCGTTTGCATTCACAAGTCGAGTTGTCTGATGGTCTGATTGAAGCCAAAGCAAAGGACTGGAACTGATAACTGTGGTACCTGCTTCATAAGCAGTTTATTGTATGCACTATACGTCGTCGAAACGCGACCAAATGAAGCACATTGTCTTTTAAATAATGACACATGGGTACTGATCTGAAACGCCTCCGGTTGCGCTTTCTAGCTTGTAGCTTATTTATGTGTAATTTGATGGAAAAATGTGAAAAGGGTTTCTATGCAATGTGTCTTTCCTTTCATCCTTTATTGATTTATTGACCAGATCACCCCGCCCCAGTGCCTTCTGATTTTCTGAGGTGACCTCTCACCTGATCTGCTTCTACTCTCATATGGATTCATATAGAAAGATTTAAAATATGTTTAACAGCAAGGAAAAGGAAGCACTTTTGTTGTTGTTGTTGTTGTCTTTTTTTTTTTTTTAACTATATATATATATATATATATATATATATATATATATATATATATATATACATACATATATACATACACACACACACACACACACACACACACACACACACACACACACAAAATGAAATATTATAATGAATTATTGAAACGAATTATAATAATAAAAGAGCGTGTCGTCAGATATATATATCCTATTGTCCTGGCTTGGTAGTGTTTTTTTTTGTTTTTTTTTTATTACATGCAGTATTCCCTGATTATGAACAACAACAGCTGTGTCTCTTAGTTTGAAAACCATTTGTTTGAACTGAAAAGTGGTTTCACGCAATTTTACACCCACCACAAATGGATCTCGCCCAGGTCAACTAAATGTGATTTTTTTGTCAGTTATGTGCCCATAATTTCTGCCTGTCACGATCCTCCAATCCCACTGGTAGACTTGCTGTCGTCAGTAGGGGGCGCTTGACAACGGGCTGTAATAAATCAATTGAAATTCATATCCAGAGATTTATATATAAAGCAATGAAATTGCAGTAAAAATAGAAGTTAAATAGCCCAATTCTTGGATTGCACAACCATCATAAAATAAGTTTGGTTTTTCTGAAGGAGATCAATGTTAAACTGTTTTACGATGACCTCAAGTGATCAAAAGGGTAGATAAATATGCACATACATAGATACATACATACAGTACATAGGCTCATACACTGAGACAGTCACGCACTAAACATGAGTATGGTTTCCATCAGATACTGACAAAGTTCCCAGTAATTCTAATCTGTTAGTATATAATCAGAATATAGTCTCTTGATCTCTCTGGGAAAACTGTAGAGAGCAAATATTACAATTTACGCATTAAATATATAGAATATATAATAAGCAGTGGAAAATAATAACTGCAAAATAAAAAATACAAATAGAAATAAAATGCTATGAAAATAGAATATAGATACATTTTGGATTGCAGAAATAGATGCAGCCAACATTTTTCTCATCTTAAGTGGACTTAAGTGTGTGGAGTATGGCAGAGTATGGATTATTGCATGTTACTTACAGTATCACACAGTCCAAATCTCTGCATTGTTATGACAAGAGTTCAGTCAGCATGGCTTCTTCTCTGCTGGAGGAAAGTGATTGCTTTGAGGAACAGATCGGGCTGTTAACAGCACTGGATGAATTTAAAGAGGACACACATCCAAAAACAGGCTGATGTGCAAGACAGAAGAACAGATGAAGACAGTATGCATTCTCCAAAATACATATTCCATATTATACATTTATTATCTGGTCCTGGGGCTGAAAACCTCAATAACATTACTGTGAGAGCTTTACAGTAAGTTGCACTGTGCAGAATTTTTTTCTATTTTCTTTGAACAGAACTGACCATAGGAAAATGTACTGAACTATGCCAAAGTGCAAGCAACATTTTGCATTGAAATATGCTGATGGCTAAACTCTGGTGCAATATGTTACACTGAATATAGAGGTCATGTTGTCCCTTTCAAGTTAACAAATAAAGTATAATGAAGTAGTTTTTTGTAACATAATCAGCCTGCTTAGCTGATTCTTCTTGACTACATGACTCCTCTCTCTCTTTAAATATGTATGTATGTATGTATGTGTGTATATATATATAAACACACACACACACACACACACGTATGTATGTATGTATGTATGTATGTATGTGTGTGTGTGTGTGTGTGTGTGTGTGTGTGTGTGTGTGAGAGAGAGTGTGTGTGTGTTCATGCATGCACACAGCCTCCAGGGAAAGGGCTCAGACTGTGTGCAGTGCTGAAAGCTCCTAACAGGAACCATGTGATGCTGGGATGCAAAGTGAGCTGACATCACTGACACAGCAGGTGAAGACAGCAACTTTCTGAGCAAAGCTGCCAGCTCCACTGGCCGCCCCAGTCCACTGTGAGCTTCTTTCCCTCATAGATACTCATGCTCACTGAACACAAGCAGAGCAGGAAATCTGTTAGATAAGAACAGGGCTCCAGGTGAGGCGTGGTTAACCCTAACTACCAGACATTGTCACAGTTCAAGCAGCCTATTCAGTTTAAGAAAAGAATAGGACTTCAGTGACATTTGGTTACATGCAGTACTGGCTCTAGACATTCATTTGAGAGCCTTGCCTTATACCAATTTCACTCGGGTTTTTTTTTCTGGTGTGATTTTCTTGTGATTTTTTTGCAGGGTAATTTTAAGGTTGCAGTAAACATACATGTAGCTTTTTTTAAAACTTTTTTTTTTTTTTTTCAAATTTTCCTTTTTTGATTTGATACTAATTTGAAATTGCTTGTTGATGTTTTGGTAATTTTCTGACCATTTTCTTGTAACTTTTTTTTTCTTTCAGTTTTTTTCCCTTTCATTTTCTTGTAATTTGCCTAATTTTACAATAATTTTCAGATTATTTTCTTGTAATTGCTTACTAATTTATTGCATATTTTCATGTAATTTCCTGCTAATTTGCTCAATGCCTTTTCCGCATGTTTTTGAAATGAATGAATCAAGTTTCAAAGAGTTAATTGAGTTTTCAAAAAAGTAAAAAATTCTGATTGGTTGTGTGTGTGTGTGTGTGTAGATCTATCTATCTATCTATCTACATATACATACACACCCATAAATATATAAACATACACACACAATATATTCCAAAAAAGACAGAAAAAATCAAATCAAAATCAATTCTGCACTTTTTCACTTTTACCTGCTAAAATCAGCAACTTTAAACAAAACTGTTGGCTTTTAAAAATGCCATTCTGCAGGTTGAGAAAACAAAATACATGAACACATGAAGTAGCCCAAACAGATAATGCACTGACACAGTTTCAACCTGTTGTGGGTTTTGACTGTAAATGGCCCAATGTGTGTAACGGCAACATGGGTCTTTCATTTTGTATTTGGATGGGTACATCTGGTGGAGAGAGAGAGAGAGAGAGAGAGAGAGAGAGAGAGAGAGAGAGAGAGCGAGAGAGGGAGAGAGAGAGAGAGAAAGGAGAGAGAGGGAGAGAGAGAGGATCCATCTCTAGCTGTTGGCTGGAGAATGTTCTTGCGGATGGAAGACATTAGCCTGTTAGTGGCTGGAACACTCTTCCACTTTTTATTTCGTTTTGATTTCCAGAAAGCCTCTGCTGGCTCCCTCTTTCTCCAACTCTTCCACCAAGTCCAGGATAGCTTGGCAAGCATGAACCACTCATACAGGCGAATGAGCCGATTTTGATTTTTTTCTCATTGACAAATCACTGTCATGTTTCGGATGTAATTGGCCCATGCATTCGTGCTTTTTGATGGGAGTGCCTGGGCGTCCCTCCAGACCCAGAACATTTGGTTATTTTCAGATCCTCATTGTTTGCAGTCTCAAAGTGCTTGCGTTTCATTGACATTTGTGCATGTGTATGTAAGTGGCCCTATCTGTCTATGTGTGTATGCCCTATTTGACAATCCACTTTTTCTATTTGGCTTTTGATAAAAATTAACCAGCTCTTTTCATTGACTTGGAGCAAACAGAGTTGACTAAGCAGCACTTTACTTAGTGTCCACCCTGGACTGAAAGGCCAGAGAGAAGAAAGCCTTGAAGTCAGAGGTTTCTCTCTGTTAAGTTCAGTTAAAAAGAGGACTTATAGCTGCATCCAACTCAAGCTCTTTTCTAAAGAGCTTTAAAGGCCGTGCTGCCTCTGGACATTTGGCAGTCCTACTCAAAAAAATCATTTGGAGGTCTTTGCATTTTTCCATATGAGGAAAACTTGTCTGACACAAGACCACCAGACTTTATAGCATTCTATTTTGAAATGACTTAATGTGTCTTCACTTCACCAACATCACACAGTTTGGTTTAACCCTTTGAAACCGAGGAGCTCGTGGGTAGTAAGGCTTTTATTTATTTTGAAAGATTTTATTTCACTCTCTGAAAAATTAATTTCACTTCCTCATATTTTTCATTTTTTGGGTTGGAATTTTTTGCAGAATGTTGTGTAATATAATTTCAAATATAAAAATGTAGTCGCAGGTGGCAATTGGGGCTCAAGCCAACAAAGACCATTAGAAGTTGAAAGCTTCAGTTGAATTAAAAATAAGTAGGGGTATGTTTCAGGTACTGATGTGAACACATCCTGCCAGTTTTGCAATGACTGGACAAACAACTTCTGAGCTATACTCCGATTTGTGTTATGCCACACATATGTTTTTGCATTTATCATGCCCCCTAGTGATCAATTTCAATGACATTTTCAGAGTATGTTTCGGACATTTATGTGGACATATCCTGCAAGTTTTGTGGCAATAGGACACTTTCTGATTTATAGTCTATGTGTTATTATGTATAATATATTAATAATAATATATTATTTATATATCATTATGTTAGTATGTGTTACATCACACCCATTTTTTGCATTTATATCGCCCCCTAGTTGTGGATTTGAAAAAAATCAGAAATGGCAGAAAATCCAATATGGTGGACCTTATGGGTTCTTTGGCAAATGTATTTGTGTTTGGATCAAGGAAAATCTGTACCAAGTTTTGTGAAAATTGGAATTATGAATTTTTAAAGTGAAAATTGTTTTTCTGTGATCATAGTGCTCCCACCAGGCCAACTGGGGTCAAATTTCTTGGGTAGCATTTGCATACAACTTCCAAACAATGTACAAAATTTCACGTCTCTACCATTTACCATCTCATGGGAATTGGTGAAAACATTTCTTAAGAAGAAGAAAAACTAGAAAATTTAGGAAGAATTTAGGAAGAATTTTTGAATGTGAATGTGAATCTGCTCTACATATAGTGTGTTGCCAGGGTTTTGGTAAGCAGTTGGAATGGCAACAGATATGATATGGACTTTAATTCATGTTGTGGAGATGTAGGTGTGTTAGGGCGTTGCTAGGTGATTGCCAGGGTGTTGGGGATGGTCACTAAGTCATCATTAAATGGTTGTTATGGTGTTCAAGGTGGTTGCTAGGATGTTGCTATGGGGTTCCTGATGGTTTCTGAGGTGTTGTTAGGTGGTTGCTATGTTGTGCCTGATGGCTGCAAAGGTGTTGCAAGGCGGTTACTGTAGGGTTCTGGGTGGTTGCTAGGGTGTTGCTCTGGGATTCCTGATGGTTGCTAAGGTTTTGCTAGGTGGTTGCTATGGTGTTTGGGGTGGTTTCTAGGGACTTGCCTTGGTGTTTGGGGTGAGTGCTGGGATGTATTGGCAGCAGTGCTAGTGACCCTCGGGAAATAGTATATATAGTAGGATATAGGAACAGATTTTTGACATGAATAGTAAATTTTTCACTGCAAAACAGATACATAGTAACAAACATTAACCATCACAAACACAATAGCTTTTCAGCCTCACAGGCTTGAACCCCTAAGAATAATGATAATAATTATGATGATGATGATGATAATAATAATAACGAACCAGCACAAAAACAGTGTTTTTGTGCTGGTACATTATTATTCTTATTATTCTTATTATGCCTATTATTATTACTATTATTATTATTATTTTGGCTAAACTCCTATTTTTGTAACAATAATGATAATAACAACAACAACAACAATAATAATAATAATTATTATTATTATTATTAATGGTAATAATAACAATAATAACAACAACAATAACAATAATAATAATAATAATTATTATTATTATTACATAAATAGGGTTCCAGCCCCATGTGCTTGATCCCCTTATAAAATCTCTGACCATTGTTTCTGCAGGTAGGCTGCATAGGTTTGCTGTGGATTCTACCTTTGTTTAGCTTAGCCAGAGACAAAGACAACATTGTGGAAGTGTTTCAAATTTGTGGGTGAAAAGTGGGACTCTCATTCCTGTTATTACCCTGGCCTGCAGGGTTAATTGTGAGCCGTAGAAGGCTATGCGATACCCTTAATAATCAATATGGGTGAGGTACCACCTTTTACCATGTGAAAGTCAGGAGCCTGTGGGTGGCGTTTATTTTGGAAAGTCGTCTTGGCTCTTTCTTTTTCTTTTCTTTTCTTTTTTTTTTTAAGTTTTGTAAAATTTGTAATTTTTAGTATTAAAATTATTTTGTTTATTTGTTTGTTTCAATTTTGGTAAGAAATTTTCAGTTGTTTTTATTTTATTTTTCAGTAATTTTAAGGTAATTACTTTTTTCAGGATTTGGAATTTTGTTTTACTTTTTTCAAATATTTCAGGTAACCTTCTGGTTATTTGCTAGTAATTTTCTTATAATCTGACATTAAATACATTATGTTTTTAAAATAAATCAAGTGACGTTGCTAAGGTTTGAAAGACTTAAAGATTCAGGTCAGTATTTTCAATTCAGTATTTTGAGTGCTTTTATAACTGTACTCATTTTGAGCAATATGTTCTCATAAAGCTACTAATTAGACTAGTGACACAAATTTATTGAATACATGAATGTAAAAGGCAAATTTATTCCATTCTGGTATAAAACTACATCCATATATAGTGTACCATTGCCACCAAGTGCACTAGGCATTTAGATAGACAGATAAATATACAGATATACAGATAGATAGATATTCATAAGTGTATATTACACATTGACCAAGTGTCACCAATAAGCCTGTGTGAGGTTTGACATGAAGTATTTATCCAGCCCCTCCCACCACAACAAAAAAATACTGTGAATGTTTTGGATGTCTCACAAGAGTTCAAACAAGTTTGAAACAATTAAAACAGATGGTGATTATTTTCCATCTAGACCTGCATATTGTTGCAGCTCTGACACTCAACCTACATAGGCCTTCTACTGCAAGTCTATGAACTTCACCTAAAATTACATAACAGTAAAATCCAAGCCTGTATTGTACTGGAACACCATAAATTATAACTATGAAAAAAATCTCCTGATTGCATCTGGGCTGTCAAGGTGAATGAAAGGTGTGAGTTCAGCAATTAAAGCGTGTCCCAAGGTAAACAGCGATGAAATGCAACACGATCCAAAATCTGCTGAAAATAGAAACACAAACAAGTTAAGGCGAATGTTGGGCGACGCAGTGTTGGGACAAGAAAACAAGGCCTTGGCATTAAATAAATCTCTATTAACAGAGCACGTAGCTGACAGCATTTTTACAATCAATCTCCTTTTGACTAGCTCATAAAATAAGCGGCAAAATGTGCCTCTAAAAGACACCAAAACAAATAGTTCCCCTCCAAGCCCTGCTAATGTTCCTCATAGTTTCATGCAGAGCCAATAAATGCCAACCGACTCAAAGCCAGTGACTGTATAAACATAGAGATATATTTCCCTGGCTTCTCTCTTTGTTCCTCGCTGAGCACTAAAGGCTGTCAGCAAGGCCTCAGGGTGTAAATTACAAATAATTGTGGTATCAAAATGGATTAGGCTATGCTGGGTTATACATAGAGAAAAACTCTAGCCCCCTAGCTTGGATCTTGTGATGTGCCTTTTCTGGTTTTAACACATTGAAACCTGAGCAAATTCATTTGGTTTCTTTCAAAAACATGGGGGAATAGGCAGTTAGCAAATTAGCAAGAAACTACCATAACATATTCAAAAAAGAAAAAAAAGCCAGTAAAAACAAAAGCATTACCAGAAAATTTGCCACCTTTTTAATTACAAGAAAACTATTTTCTTAATTAGAAATTCAAACGTAATGGTGATGCTAGATCAACGTCAAATTTGTTGTGTTTAAAGTCCCCATGAAATGACCTCACATGACTTCTACTGCCTGCAAAACACAGTATCTTAAATAGTGACATCATTCTGCACTAGAGGGTATAAATTAAACTATCAACCAATAAAAGCATCACAAATCTTCACTTCTCATCCACCTATCCATTCATAAGTTGTGTTTCTCTCACACTGACATCCTATTGGTTTGCATATGTGAATGATCCTTTCCTGCACTTGGTCCTGAAACAGGATGTTTGGCTGTTACAGGAAATACAGTACATCAAATCAAGAAAGTAAGACTCCATTTCATGCAGCCTTTAAATGCTTGTGAAAGGCGTCAAGGCTGAATTCAGTCACATTTCACAGGAACTGCAACACTGAAAGTAAAGACTAAGGGGAGATTATTTTAACATCATGTTTGAAGATCACCACTTTGAATTTATTTGTCAGTGCTCTAGTTTGTTTAAATAATTTAGTATTTGACAAAACCAAAATATTTTTTCATATCAGGGTCTAAAGGGCGAACTCCCTTCACATTACTCAACGCCCTAATCAACGTCAACGAAGTCCAGAGCATGGAAAAGTTGGAACACTACATCCTGTATGTGAAAATATTTGCTTACTTGTACTACACACTATAAGACTGCTAAGTCTTGGCATACTGTATGTGTTTTGCTTACTTATGCTACATACTGTATGTTAAAGCTTTTGCTTACTTACACTACATCCTGTATGCTAAACCGTTTGCTTATGTATACTGTACTACATACTGTATGCTACAGTATTTGCTTATTTATACTATACTATATGCTGTATGCTAAAGTGTTTACTCGCCTTTACTACATATTGTATGCTTAAGTGTTTGCTTGCCCACCAGGCAGGTCTATGTTCCAGAAACACAACGAAAACTCGCCGCACGCGAGTTTTCGTTCAAAATATTTGGATCTGTTGGTTCTGAATGCAAACTGCTGAGGGTCCAGACTGGCAGGGATGTTGTTCTTTATGTGCTGGAGAACCAGTTTCTCAAAGCACTTCATCAGGATGGAGGTGAGTGCCACAGGGCGGTAGTCATTTAGATCAGACACTGCAGACTTTTAGGCACAGGGATGATGGTGGCTGTCTTGAAGCAGGTGGGAACACTCTCCTGTGACAGCGATATGTTGAAAATGTCAGTAATGACATCTACTAGCTGGTTGGCACATGTTTTTAGTACAGGGATGTTGTCAGGCCCAGCAGCTTTACTCATATTCACTTTCAGCAGGACTTTCTTCACATCCACTGTGGATACTGACAGTGGATGTGAGGATGAACACTAATCTGTTTGTATTTAGGTAGTGTCAAACATTTATTTTATTTATGTTTCTGTATGGTGTTGTACAGTACAGTATGATGCACAGTTGCAAGAACTCAGTTAAATTGCCTGCTTGTCTTTCTTTAGTTGCCTTTAACTTACAACATTACAGAATTATTAAATACTTGTAGTCAGTATAGATATTCATATATGCAGTATAAACAATGTCAATCCCTTACTAGTTTTTATTTTTTCTGATTATGATCGTTTGCTTGTTTATTTGATCAGCTCTACATGACATGAAATTGCAGTCATAAATGCAAAAAACATCAACTTTCAGGGGGTCCCTGGGCCAAAAAAGTTTGAGAACCCCTGTGTTAGACCATTGTTAGATGGTGTGGGGGATGGTTACTCGGGGGTTGGTAATCGGTTGTTATGGTGGTCTGGGTGGTTAAAGCAACTTAATGCTGGAAAAAAACACTTTTTTTTTGACATGAATGGTAAATGGACTGCACTTCTATAGTGCTTTTCTATATTTTTATTTATTTATTTTTATTTATCCTTTATTAATGCAGTATGTGGGTATTACAGCTGGCAAAAGTGTTTTTCAACATGGCACTGCCGGCCTTGGGCGCTTACACCGATCAGCCATAACATTTTGACCACCTGTACAATCTAAAACAGTGCAATTGTTCAGGTTTTCTGTGTGTCACATTAATAGAGATGTTCATTCAATTACATGTTTGGCATCAAGGTCATAGTTAGTGGTGCTGTTGTACTGGACTGCGTTTTATTGAGGTCTTTCTACTATTCTGTCCCCCTCATGAATATAAATAGGGAGGGCAAAAAAATAGAAACACATCTCATGTTAACTAGCATACACTGAAGCATGTTGTCTCCTGCTAGTTTTATGGTCGTTGCAAGGTTGATTTCGATTACAATAGTCTGGAACGTTCAGTTTATTCATGCATGCAGGCATGTTAGTGATCTCAACATGAATATACATAAACAGCACATCCTAATGTGACCTGGAGAAGGATAGGAGCAATTCTCATGCTATAAACAGAGCCAGTCAAAGCTAAACATCTGCACTGCACCTCCTTCTAATATAACACTACATTCCACATTTATGGCATAACAAAGACAAACACAGGCATGTATGGAAGAGGCCAGGGAAGGGCTGCTTGTCCTATCCATCAGCATAGGAACAGAGGAATTCCCTTTTTTCCACTGCTGCGGGTTTAACAGCATGAAGAATGACCAAAAATCTCCTGCACGGAGCAGAATGTTTCTGGCGTTCTGAGAGCTAGCTGTGAGATGACATCAGTCCTGCTAAACGTGAAATTATCTACATCTATGTCTATCTACAGTGTATAAGAGGTGTAACATTATGATGGTGGGAGTATATGATAGCCATTTCCATGTTCAATTATGTGTCATAAAGTGTTAGCATTTTTTGGGTTGATACTTTTTGTTACACAGATTTGGTGAAAAATGTTACTATTTTTGTCCACGTGATTTTCAAACCTCGATTTTCTAAAAGCAGACCCTTCAAACTTAGGCCATGTCCATCATTCAACCCTGCTTACAGGTCTACATTTACTTTGAAAACTAAATCTGTATCTACATCTGTAATACCATTTGCAACCAATTATACAGCTAAATCTTCATCGAAATTTAAATCTACATGTACATCTAACACAGAAAATAGATCGCAAAATTCAACAGCCACTTCCACTGTTTTACAATGAAAAACAAAAGCTACACAACAAAAGCTACACAATACCTGATATAAAAAACTGTTAGATGAACTACATTGTAAATGTAACATTTGCTTACCTAATTTGTTGTAATCCTTTCACATTTTAAGTTGATACACCAGTTCTCTTCTTGTTCTACTGCAGTCTGTTGGTTTTGTTGAAAAAAATACACTTGCAACCTTGAGATTGTTCATATTCTTCCACAATTTTGCTTCTTAAGTCCTCAGACAATTCTCGGCTCTTTCTCTTCTCCATGCTTGGTGTTACACACACAAGCACACAACACAAAGGTTGAGTCAACTTTTATACATTCTAAGTGGCTTCAGGTGTGATTTCAATATTGCCAGCACCTGTTACTTGCCACAGGTGAGTTTAAACGAGCAATAATTATAATAATTTTGTCCAGCCCATTTTTGGAGTTTTGTGTAAAATGATGTCAAATTTGGCTTTTTTCTTCTGTCTTTTTGTGTTGTTCCAATGCACATAAAGAAAATAAACATGTGTACACCAAAAACATTTGTAATTGCAATAATTTGACTGTATGCACTGTGCAGCATGGAGAGAGGAAGGGATTTGGGGCTCCAAATAACCCTGGACTTGATTTTGTACTTTTCAGGATAATTTGCATAACATAGCTGATGGAAACCTGCAATAATTTGCATTTTATTTTATCAAAGTTTTGAAATGCACTTAAAATATGAGAAACATTTTGGATGGATTGATGAAATCCAGTTAGAGACATTTAAGTGCACTGGAATACTTTTTGTCATGACAGTCAAATGTGCATTGTCCTGCCAAAGCTGTTGTATAAATCAGATCTCTGCTCCAGCCCCTAAAACATACCACTAAGAAGACCAGACATGCCTTGCTGTTTTTGACATGTGGGCAAAAACTGTGCCAGAACAGGCAACAAACAGCTTCATAGTCCAACACCAAAAACAGAAGGTGTGTATCTGGCTATGTGTGCAGCTGAGTCTTAACTTAGCAGCCACACACAGGCATTTAGCAACAGCTGGCAGGTAGCTACTGTTCATTTCCATGTTTACATTGCACATGAATGTAGTTTTACCTCAGGACACTCATTATCAGCTGTGGTATACCTATATGTCTGTCTATCAGCAATGTCTTTATATTTATTTATTTATCATTCAGGGCCTGAGTCACAAAGCAGGATTGGTGGTTGAGCGGGCTAACTTGTAGCTTCAACCTGATTTAGCAGCATCACAAATGAGGCTCACTTTAAAACGAACTCGGTTGCCATGGTACCTGATGCGACAGAGCTAACCTGCCCCAGATCAGGTTTTGTCCGGGCTTACTGCCCCTCACCATTCAGCTGTCTGGGAAAATGGAGCCATCCTTCCTACAAGGTCCCGATATGAACGAATCTGCTGCATTCAAATGAAAGTTGTAATTGAACTGTCATAAAGCACAGGGTGATGTGACGAAACTTTCCAGATCAGAATCACTTTGTGTTCCATGATAATTTATTAACAAGAAATTTTTATCTTAGAGATATAAACATTTGCAGCATTTTCAGGCAGCTAGCCCACTGCCAGTAAAATGGAGCTTCTTATAAACAACAGATATGTAGGCTGATTGTTGGTCAAGGCAATGCATTAACTTGCTCTTGCATGTTAATTACTCATTCTTACTAATTTTTTGACAGGGATTGTTTTAGTGTAACCTATTGTATTCACAATCCATAACTACAACCTTTGAGAACGTGACATTAATGTTACAGATAATCTTTTACAGACTCAGTGTGTTGACACAATATTGTACCAGTGAAAGTCTACCCAGTTTTCTCCTAATGAGAGGGAAGTTACTTTTCGCTGCTGTGTTTTGTAATCCTGATATTAGTTCATTAAAACACACACGTTAACAATGCCTTTTCTTCCTGATACACACTCATACAGCCTAAGCTATTTAATGTATAGAAAATGTCAGCAGTTAATGTAATTCCATGAATAGCCCTATAATTTTTTATTGTTTATTTTATTTTCTACTACTGCTGTTGCTTGGTTTTATGCTTATATTGAATATCCTATTCCCTGATTAATTACACCCTAATTTCAATCCAGGGATCAATACTTATTATAGTTTAAATTGTCTAATCTGAATCTGTTCATGTGGCATGTGATTGGCTGTTTGTTTTTCATGTGAATGTGCTAAACCAAATGTATTTTGTGAAGCCAGCTATCTAGAAAAGACCCTTACATTGTGGAGGTACTTTTGTGACCCAGGCCCCTGATTTGTTTGTTTGTTTGTTTGTTTTGCAAGAGAAAAAGGTGGGAAGCCAGAACAGCTTCAACAAACTTGTGGTGGAGAGGAAAAAAAAAAAAAACAGGGAAGTAAAATTGCCCTCTGAGGAGATGTGTAGTGGATATGCAAAAAAATAAAAGGCCAAACATGTGTGACCTGAATGGGTGAATAAAAGAAAGTTGTCTCTGCAGTGTCTCTCATCAGCCTCTACCTGCTTATAATATTCAGATGTTAGCCCCTGTTGCCATGTTTGCATGGCCCTGCAGGCTAATACTTAGCACTGATAATCCAGCGCCTGATGGTTTTGCTGCCAAAGTGTGCAGCTCCATGGCTCATTTCAGCTCATGCTTGGCCTCCAGCTTAGCAAAACATCAAGTTCTTCCAGCTCTGATGAAGAAAGTTGACTCTGGGAGCTGCATGATACACCAGAGACTTTCTCTGCTCTGTTAGCTGTTATTCCCTCCGCAGTGCTGCAGTGTGAAGGCAGGCAGGGGCTGATAACATCTCTGGGTTTTTATGACCAACCCCCCTTGCAATGCTTTGAGGAGCGCCAGCCTCTCTCACGGTGTGTGGCGCTGCCGAGCCCCAGACAGGCCGATAGGCAGCTGGAGGTGGCGGTGTCCTTGTCCTGCTTCCCGCTCCATTAACGCTACAGAACGCAGGTCGTATCTGATTCCCCCAAAAGTTTCCACAATAAAGTCATACCAACAATCTTTGCTCTCTTTCTTTCTCTTCTTTCTCATGTGGATTTGATACAGTCCAATTCTTACCTCAGTCTGGTGGAGTTATTGTTTTGCTTACGCTTATGGCAGACATTATCTGACCAAGGGTGAAATTACATCCAGGTATTACCACCATAATCACCATCGCTTGGCCCTTTAGTGTAACTCACTATTTACTTATATCTGACATGGAGGGCTCCTTTGAAGCGGATGTAATGTGACATGGCAGCATTTTCCACCGAAATGAGGAAGCTGAGTTTGACTTATCGCTTGGCATTGCAGTAGTTAGGTATCCCAGCATGCAGTAGGACTGACAGGTCACTGTGGTAGATTGGTCATGAGTAAGCAACTCCTCTGTAAAACCAAAAGCTCCACATTCCCATGCAGCTGAGAGAGAGAGGTAAATAGAGAGAGAGAGAGAGAGAGAGAGAGAGAGTGAGAGAAAACATTGATTTCAGTGAATTTTTCAAAAGTCATCTTTTCCTCAATATTTCAGCTCAACCTTTTCCCACTGAGTGACTTCCCCTCCCCAATCCCTCAACTTCTTTACAAAAATCCCTTTACGCTCTTATTCTGTTTCCTTTCTGAGCACTTAAGTCCTAAATGAAGGCTATAGGAATATTGTCAGGGCACATTTTACTCCTTACTTTCAGTTGGCTTGGAATTTCTGATGATCTGGAAGTTGAAGCTTACTCTACTTTTGCTCTGGTGGATGTTACTCTAGATCAGGGGTAGGCAACTATGTGCCCGGAGAGGCAAGAGTCAAGTTTTCATTCCAACCAAAAACTACATCAGGTGATTTCACTGATTAGTTCCTCCTCTCTGTTTGAAGGTGAGCTATTCAGCTGGTGCAGTTTTTGGTTGGAATGAAAACCTGCCGACTCTCGGCTCTCCATGGCACATGGTTACCTACCCTTGCTCTAGATAAAGGTCTCACCTGAATACATGAAATTGAATGATTTCTGAAAGCAGAGCAGTGTGTCTCTGTGCTGTATACATCCTCCTGGCTATTAGATCAGCCCTGTTCTTGGTGCACATTATGCCATATTGATGCAACATCAAAAGTTAGATAGAAAATGCAAAGAAATAGTGTTGTGTTGTCAGTCAATGATCAAGAAATTAGATTCTCAAAGACGGTAAATGTAAATTAGTACAGTATTGTTTTTTTTAGAATCACAATGAAACAGCATATTGCATTATCTTGCTTCCGTAATTCACATATTTTTGGTTGAAACAAGATATTGGGGAGGGCCACAGGAAGAACTGAAGTTGTAAACCAGAGGGAAAGCAGTGTTTGTAATGGAGAAAAAGTTTAAAATGTTTTAAAATTTGTAATGGTTTTACACCATTCAATCATAACTGAACATACAAAGTTTTCCAGGTAGTAAAAACATAGGATTCTAATGTAATTACACAACAGGACAGAAATACTGTATTTTTTTTTTTTTTTTTTTTTGGCATTATGTATTTTTTAATATGTGTATATTATGACATGGAAAATGTACAAACAAAATTACTAAACTGAGCCATTTCACTGGATCACTGTATTTTGTGGTGATAAGTTCAAAGTGTAAATAATTAAGACATGAGGGACAGTTTCCTGCTTAGGGAGAGGAATGCTTTAATCTTTGACATTTTCCTGAGTTGAATAAAGCAAGATTGCACATCTGATTTAACAAGCTCATTGACAGAGAAGTTATTATCAAAAAACCACTACAATATTTTGACAGTGTTCTGGGATATTGGGCCAAATTGATTTATCAATTCCAACTAACTGGACCAATTATGAGGAGTTTTTTAGACTTTCAGTTATAAATGTTCTAGAAAATGTTATGGAGAAAGCCCATCAACTTAAAACTACTAGTATACCACCAGTAATATATACCACAACTAAAATCTATCTGCAAAACATTCATATTAAAGTGATGTGAGTGTAAGATTTTTTATAAGGCAACATACAAATAGAGAATAAAAGAGGGCCAAGCACTGATCCATGTGGGACCCCATGGAACATATTAGAACAACAGGACCTACAGTTACCAGGGCCCACACTGAAAGACCTGTCTTGGAGATAGGACTTAAACAAGTTGAGAGCTATCTGAGAGATGCCTTCCCAATGGTCAAGACTTTTTAAAAATTATATTATTTTTTGCTTTAGAACACTTCCGTCAGTGATTGTGAACTTGAACCCCTATTTCCTAAAGATGTGATGTCACTTGGTTAGTAAAATCACAGGCTCCTTCATAGGCAATGAATGGAGTTCTAACTTTATGGAGCCGTAGTATGCTACAGTATGTTGAGTTGCTAGCATTCCAGAACAAGAATTCAAACCTCATTTGGGTGCAAGAGTTGGCACAAAAATCTCAGCAACCCATTCATTGTCTGAGAGGGAAAGCAAAATTTTACATCCCAGTGACAAATAAATAAATATATAAAGGGGGCCTTGAGTATCAACAGAAAAAGCAGTCATTCTTAAACTTCTCCCTCCTGAGAGTTTCAGAGTTAAATTTTCTTTACATCATCATGTAAAGCTTTGTTAAAAGTAGTTTCTGTTCTATTCAATTTTGTAGTTTGTATATGTTTGTCTGTGTGCATGTATGTGTGTGCCAAAAATGCTGTGATGATGTGTGTGATGTGGTGAATTGCTAGTCTGGGAACAAACATTGGCCCTGGATGTGAAATAACTACCTGCTAAGTCAGACCTCCAGAAATGTATGCATTTCCACACCAATCAGGCCCTTACAAACTACAATGATGCTGGAAGAATGACAGTAAACTCAAACTCAATTTGCCAAAGCCCATTTCCACTGCAGATTTATCTAACATTGAACACGGCAGCCAAATGATGATCAGAGATGTTGATTTTAACAGGCATACTCACTCTACTTATTCATGTCCTGTGGTTTGGACCCTGTAGCACTCCTCTCTCCCTTGACCACAGGCTGAACATAGCTCTACCTGTGGTAATGGCCATGTCAGACAGCCTTCACATATAATAACATGTAACGAGAGAGGTGCTGATGGTCTGCTAGCAGTTTGGGGTCCAGCGCTTCACTGCCATCGCAACAAAACCCTCGTAACTGTATTCCTGTTTTTCTTTCCTTATTCTTCCTCAGATGTAGTAGTCCCATGATCCTTTATGTGTTGAGTGAGTTTCATGAACCCCTGGTCTTTGAAATGCTTAAACCCCAATATGCATTTTCAAAAACATACAGGCGTCGATGACAAAACAAGCATTCTTTCATTAATTTTTTTAAAAACAAGGAAAAAATGTCTTTTTGTTTGGGGTCAAAGTGATGAAAAGTAGGGAGTGAGGAAGAGGAAAGAGGAGGGGAAGAGAAGTTGTCTGGTTCTGGCTCTCTGATAAGGTGCTTTGGGAGCAGCAGGGGAGGTTCCTCCAGGCCCTTGCTTGTCCACTGTCCAGCCCGAAGAAAAGGATCATCTCTTGGAGGACCTCCACCCAACCCACCAGTCTAGTCAGCAGATTTCCTCTGGTATTGGTTCTACATCTGGTCCAGACCTGGTTGGCTTTAGAGGTTCGGCTGGAAAGAGGTATTTTGGCTAAAACAGCTGGCTTTGATTGGTGGTCTATGGGTTTCAGAGAGCTCAAGTACCCTCTCCTGTTCAGAGCATATTGCTGTTGCCACATGAAATCCTTGTAACTCCGAAACTGCTGAATCTCATGATTCTATGGAAAGATGAAATTATCCTCTATGGATTGAGAAAATTCTGCAGCTCTTGTTTATCTTGGATAAACTCAAAAATGCATGGTGGTCAAGCTAAAAAACAAGGCTGCGTTGAGGAGCACTTGACATTTTGACACTTTGGAGATATGAGATTTTCACCAAACAACACACTTGGCACTCACTTTTCTTAGTTAGTCAGTTTTTTAGTAACACTGTTTTTGCAGAATTCATTTGGTGACATAATATACTAAACACAGATACAATTTCATGATAATGATATTACTGTTATATCTATAGAAAATTTGGCAAATGAATTACATTCAAAATAGGGAGGTTGAGTATGATGATTGATTTAACAGGTACTGGATTATTTATACAATGTTATCATATGTGTATTGTATTATTAAATGTGATAGGAGGGTGGCAGGAGATGAGTCTAAAATACGGGAGAAACCTGGGAAAAACGGCAGCTATGGCTAAAATCGGCGTTACAAAGTGTGCACAGCGCATGGGTTTGTCCCACCCTATTTTTCTTTAAATAAATAAAATCCGACTCCCATTTCTCCAGGTATGTACACATAGCTTTTGATTTTTTGGCAGCAGGTGGTCTGTTGTTTTCCTCAGCTATCTTCACCGCGTCAAAGAGAATCTGGACCGCGTCTCACTCGCCTCGGGCAGGCTCGCACTGCAAGTTGTGGTGTTGTCATGGTGATGTTTTGAATCTCGCGACTATGTTCAAGCGTAATTGGGACGCTGCCACGCTGTACTGCCACCTGCTGGGCCGGAAGGGAAATGTGGATTTACGGGAAAATCATCTAAACGGGAAGACAGCGGGATGGATGGGTAAAATACCGTTTTTTCCCGGGGAAAACGGCTTGGTTGACAGGCATGGCTTGCTGTCACTCTCTGTTTCCACATTCGCACTCCTCCTGATCAATACGGTGTATCATGGCACCCTAATATCTAAATCTATATCTATCTATCTATCTATATAGATGTGTGTGTGTAATTTTGGAAACTGATGAGATGTGTATATATATATATATATATATATATATATATATATATATATATATATATATGCATATATATATATGTGTATATATACACACATATATATGCATATATATACACACACACACACACACACACACATACACACACACACAGGTATGTATGTATAAGCACCCATGTGTGTGACTTAAGTCCAGTGACTCTACAAAAAAAAAAAAAAAAAAAAAATGATATCTTATTGACGATAACCATTGGAAACAGTTTGAAAAATGGCAAGTACTTTCAATAATAACTTGGCAGGTGATTGGATGAACCATCTGTCATTGTCCATCATGGGCTAAATTCAGCTAAGCATATGACATAGCAGGACAGCAACGAAGAGGAAACAAGGCACAGTTTAAGGATCTTTGACAGCTAGCATACAAGTCAGTTAAGAATTCAAGCTGCCAGCAGGATGCTGACCAGTCTGAACCACTGTGGTTTGGCCACCGCATCACTTGCAGCCGGGCAAGATGGATTCTTTTATGATTGTGATATTGCAAACCAGCTGCCTCGCAAGGTAAGAAAACTGGAGCACCCAGAGGAAAGCCACACAAACATGGGGAGAAGATGCAAATTCCACACAGAAAGGCCCTGTACCTGGTTGGGATTGGAACCCGGGGTAGCTGTGGGGCAACAGTATTAACTACTGAGCCACTGTGCCACCCACATGTTGTAGACAGAGGAAAAACAAAACTAATCAAAACACAACAAAAAAACAGACTTTTCCATGTGGCTCAAAGTTTACAGATATACTAATCGCATAAAAGCCTAGAAAACATCTAGAAGTTTAAACATTAAATAATTTGGAAATTTTGCTACCAAGTTTTGAACAGCGCCCTCTAGAGAGAGAAATATAGACAGTGTGACAGCCAACCTGTGGGACAACCAAACCCATTTCCCCCTAAAATAGTAGCAGCAGTAGGAGTTGACATTTTTGGCAGATAAACGTTTGGCAGAGGCGAGAGGTTAGTCCTGTGTGTTAATGTGTAAAGTCCTCCTGCTATGGCAGCATACAGTTAAAATATCTGCTGGTTGAGGGCCAATATAACAATAATATGGATACCAGGTTCTGTGCATATCTGATGTGGCGATGCGGAGGACTTCTGCCTTTATCGTTTTAATATACATCTGTATAAATACTCAGTGCCAATTGGGAACACACAACAACCTCCTGGCTTTCAGCCACTAGCAAAAGTCAATCTGTTAAAGTCAACAGAGAAAACTAGATGGTGCTTACAGTAAACACAGATAAGATAAACCCCCAAGGAAAATTCCTTCATTTTTTGAGGCCTGCACAGTTCTAGCAACACACCACTGCACAGCCATACATTCCTTTGTTCCAAAATACGCTTAACTGCTTCTCTGTCTCGCTATGGAAATGACTGAGATCTTCCTAACAGACTGAACTTTGACCCCTTTGAGCTTGACGGAAAGAGAGAAAGAAACATGGAGAAAGAGAAATACAGAGAGTAGCAGTGGTCCTAATAACAGTACATAGTGGTATTGCTATTAGTAGCAGTAGTTATTGTAGTCATGATAATACCAGCAATACTAGTATTAGTGGTAGTAATACTAGTAGTAATAAAGTATGCAATCATCATGCTAGTTCCACATGTTGGATAGTCACCTCCAGTGAATCACCACCAACGCCCACCTTTGGCCAGTCGGTGAGAAAAGTGAGTCAGTTCTTCCTTTGCTCCATGACCGACCTTTTCGCAAAGTTTGATATCATCAAACATCACAGTTTCAAAAAAACATTGATGTTTTTTTGAAACTGTGATGTTTGGAAGTAACGTTTTTTTATGTGAAGCTGATACTGAAGAAAAGTTCTTACTCTAATCAGTCTTTCAGAGTCACCTGACGGAAGTCACACACATGGGTGCTTATACATACATACCTGTGTGTGTGTGTGTGTGTGTGTGTGTGTGTGTGTGTGTGTGTGTAAGCATGTACACATGCATGTGAAGGAGAGGCCAGAGTTCAGTTATGAGTTTACAAAGGGAGGGGGCTCTCATTAACCCTGCACTGCACTACCCCCTCCTCACCCCTCTTCAATGGTTCAAGTCCTAAGCTCAGTGTGTAGTCAGGGCAGAAGGGCAGAACACCCATGGAACTGGGAGGGGCTGCTGGATGGGACAGGGTGAGGATCAGGGCGGGGTGAAGTTGGTGGCTGTTTGGCTATACACTGGTTAGTGCTACGTGACTTCCAGTGTCAATAGATCATTGTTGGGGACAATAAATAACTTCTGTTCTTCTTCATTATAATTTCATTTCACTTTAAAACCAGTTCTTTTACAATTTCATGGGTAATTTTTTCTGGTTATTTTCTTGTAACTTTTTTCTTTTAAGTTTTTTTTTTTGGGCCATTTCTTAATATACTTACATTTTACAGTTAAGGCCGGAATATACTTGCTGCTGACAACGCGTACGCATCATGGCTGCCATGCGTATTTTGCGGTCGTCTGACGGATAGGCCGCTCACTTTGGTGCGAAGTAATGTGACGCGTGCGCAAGATGCAGTATTGACATAACTGCTAGAGGCACTCGTGCGAATGTGGAAACAGAGAGTGACAGCAAGCCATGCCTGTCAACCAAGCCGTTTTCCCCGGGAAAAAACGGTATTTTACCCATCCATCCCGCTGTCTTCCCGTTTAGATGATTTTCCCGTAAATCCACATTTCCCTTCCGGCCCAGCAGGTGGCAGTACAGCGTGGCAGCGCCCCAATTACGCTTGAACATAGTCGCGAGATTCAAAACATCACCATAACAACACCACAACTTGCAGTGCGAGCCTGCCCGAGGCGAGTGAGACGCGGTCCAGATTCTCTTTGACGCGGTGAAGATGGCTGAGGAAAACAACAGACCACCTGCTGCCAAAAAATCAAAAGCTCTGTGTACATACCTGGAGAAATGGGAGTCGGATTTTATTTATTTAAAGAAAAATAGGGTGGGACAAACCCATGCGCTGTGCACACTTTGTAACGCCGATTTTAGCCATAGCTGCCGTTTTTCCCAGGTTTCTCCCGTATTTTAGACTCATCTCCTGCCACCCTCCTTTTTTGTCTTTTCTCCCGGGAATCTCCCTTAATTTTCAAGCCCCAATTTTGTTTGTTAATAATAATGAGAAACGCACAATAACAAAGGTTTCATTTTGAAAGCTTAGCTCCGTTAGTTTAACAGAAGCTGAAACACACGGCGAAATGTTTTTAACTGGAAATAAAAGTGCACATTTTCCAGCCTGCGCCTGACAACGCCGAGTTTACTGACTAATTATTAAAACCCGTATGTGTTGTAAATCTTAACCTCTTAACACTAATATCCCTGCATATCTTCTGCTGCTGATCCTCTTTCTTCCTCCTCAAGCGCATCCATGTTTGTTTACAATACCGGCATGCAATATCCGGACAATACTGGCTTTTTCGCAATTTTCGGGTCCGATTGCTGCTGTCTGCCCCCTAGTGGAGACCTCCAGTATCATGCGTTTTGGACGCAATGTGCTGCAGCAAGTGTGTGCACTCACGAAGCGCACTGTGCACGTGTACGTTTGGTCATGCAGCAAGTATATTGTAATGTAAATAACAATGCTGTGGTGTACAGCCTCCATGTATAGAGGCTGTTGGGATGGTGGATGGGTTAGTCCATACACTTTTTACTCAGCCAAAGTTCAAATCCAAGCAAAAGCGGTGTTCACTTACAGGTAGTTAATGTTAGCTAACTTATAAGCATACACTATTAGGTTGCTAACAATGGCTAACGTTAGCTAACATTTCGTGAGCTTAATCATTATGACAAACCTTCTCTAATAACCTAGTATTTTTAGGGGGTAGTCAGCTTGGTCACTTCCTAGCAGGATAGGTCGCTTACTAGGGGCCAGTGTTCATTGACAAATGTTAGCTTGCTGGCAAACGTTAGCATGCTAACTTACTAACTTGCTTGCTCAGGAAACAGTTTGGTTGTATCTTAAATTTGATGCGAACTAAATGATTCTGTAAATTTTATCTCTATCTAACCACCCACCACATGCACCCACACCCACACATGCATACATATACACATATCCAGCCTTCACCTCAGTATAGGGTGGCCATACATCCGGATTTAGGCCGGACAGTCCGGAATTTAAATGCCTTGTCCGGCGTCCGGCGCAGTGTTGCCAACTCCTCAGTAAGGAAAGTAGCTATTGGCTGTCCTAAAAGTCGCTAGAAGTCGCCAGATGACGTCATCGCCTAATTTGCATAATTGACAATTTGCACGTGATTGTATTGGACGCTGTAGGAGAGGAATAACGTCGTAGGAGAGACAAAAAGTGAGTAAAAAACATCCTAAATATGTTTTAGAACTACAAATTTACGGGAAGGGCGGGACCAACGGCGGCTTTGCGCATGCGCGATTCATCTGCTGCCTGGCCGCAGAGTGGTGGGTCTCCTCTCTGCTCCTCTCCTGACTGCAGCTGCCTGCGACTGCCGCGCGCGGCTCGAGGCTGTGACCACCTGTGAGGACTTTGGGGCGGGGGAGGGGCTCGCGGCAGCACCCGCTGCTCACTGAGAACAGGAACTGCAGAGGAACGATACGTGCTTTCATGTCAGTTTCCAAAATACCAGAAGTCTCCAGTAACACCAGGAAAAGTCGCTAGATTTGTCGCTAGTCGCTTTTGACAAAAAAAGTCGCCATGGGGAGTTGGAAAGTCGCCACATTTAGCGAGAAAGTGGCCAAGTTGGCAACACTGGTCCTCCTTTGTTCTCCTTTTTGGAGTTGCACATGAACGCAACGCTACATATCGTCCAGTGGTGTAAGACAGGCCCGGACTGTACGTCGGGAGAACCGGGAGATTTTTCTTTTTTGTCATAGACTTTTAAATTACAATCCAGAAAGTGCATTCATTGGATGCGTGTTAGTTAGTTTTTCTCCTCCTGCGCTGCTGTGTGCTCATGCCGAGGTGTGTGTGTCTGTGTGTGTGTGTGTGTGTGTGTGTGTGACTGAGGAGCACACACCACCACGCTGTCTGAAGCGTAGCGCGGCAAGAACAAAACAGCAGCGCACTGACATAGATTGTGTAACAAAGCGAAGAGTTGCCACTCCGCTCTATTTTCACTGGCTAACAGCAGCACACTGGCTTAGCTTGTCTATTCAGAGAAGAGGTATCACTTCGGCTTATTTTTCAATCTATGTTATCACATGCATACTAGGCTACTACCATTCATTGGTAGCTGAATTGTTAGGTCTGTTTGATAAGCAATTAACATTTTAAAAAATAATAATAATAATTTAACATATTGTTAAATAAAAAAAGCCAACATGATGCAGGTCAAAGACAAAAAAAGAAAAAAAAAAACTAAAACTAGACTAAAATACTTTGTAATTTGGTCGACTAAAACTAGACTAAAATACTTTGGATTTTCTTTGACTAAAACTAGACTAAAATGCCAAGACTTTTCATCGACTAAAATGTGACTGAACAAAAAAGAATACAAGTTGACTAAATATGACTAAAACTAGTCATTTGACACAAGACTAAAACTAAATGACACAAGACTAAAACTAAATTGAATTTAACACTGGTATCCCCCACCCCCCCACCCCCACCCCCGCTTTCCTCAATAAATGCCGCAAAGTGTCCTCCTTTTTGGTGTTGTAGAAATGGCCACCCTGCCTCAGTAATAGCCTATACTGAGCTGTCAGTAGATGCTTTGAAACAGTTTTGGGCCAAATACAAAATTTGATTAGTGTTGACAGCTTTTGATAATTTCTCCAGAAGTCTGAGTTATAGAACTAAGCTTTGTAATGTTTGCACTCAATTACCACCCAGATGTCAAACCGTTCTCCACTCATAAGGCTTGTGACACTCTTTCTGTCTCTCGTCCCCACTGTGCCTTAGTTGCCTCGTATCCATATGAAGAGTTAAAGGCAAGTTGCACTTAATAGATCTGTGTGTTTGCCTGTCCGCTGTTCTCTGTGTGATTGATGGCATTGTTTAAAGCCAGGGAGGTTTGGAAAGCTTCGCTATTGTTTCAGCTCTTGGCAAGAAGAGTTTTTTAGAAAAACAAAAGGAGAGGAGAGGAGGAGGTGGGGGAGGACAAGGGAGGGAGAAGGAGTGAATAAAAGATTTAGGAAACAAAACAAGAGTTGTCTTCACACTCATCACAGGCGCTGGCTGAAAGGCTGAAAATGACCATGTCCCTTGATGGCTGATCTGATAGTGGCCTACTGGGATTCCTCTACATGCCCTCCAAACTGAAACCCCATCCAACAACCCCCAACCCACCTACTCCCCCACCAGCACCACCACCACCGCCAACCACAGCTATCTATGCCCACCCCACCCGGCCAACCCCCGGGAAGACAGAGAGGGGACAGAGCAGGAAAAATAAAACACACACTAGGAATGTACCAACACACAAACATGGCGTCCACCCAGACCTTTTTGCTCAGTATTATTCTTACAAGATGTTTCAGGCTCTGGTATGGTCACCCTCACTGACACAAACCACAGAATTTCTGATATTTTTCTGGGTCCCCTGTGGAGCCACTGGGAATGTTTTGGGAAAGCAGAGTGCTGCAGGGCTCAGCTGGTGGTCCGCAACATAAAGCATGGCTACAAACTAGCCCTTGGCCCTTAAGGGCCTCATTTCCACCAGCCATCACTACGCCCCAAAGGGGAAAGAGGGTATGTTGTTCCAGTGTGTCCTGTCCAGTCTGATGGATGGGATAACATTTTCTTCTATGCTTTCTGAAAGATGAATGATTTTTGTTTCCAGAGAGGAAATAAGAACAAGGTTATTAGGCAAAGCTATTGCACTGACTGCTAGTGTTCAAGTCCTGCACAGCAACTGCTGATGGTGCATTTCAAAAGATTTAACAACATCTTATACTTTGATGAATTATTTCTTCATCAGTGGTAATCAGTACTCTCTTCTGCGTTTAAAGGGACATTTCACCTGTCACAGGGCAGAAGTGTGTTTTATGGTTTTATCTTGTGACTATGCATGCTTTTATGTTTATCATTATGCATGATTTTTATTTATTTTAGTGTTTATATGCCTTGGTTTTATTGTGTTTTTTCCTTTGCTTATTTTATGTGCATGCGAGATTGAGTTTTACATACACACTTCTGTCCTTAATTGGACAGGATTAGAGATAACCCGCACGTGCAGTTGTTTTGATGGACAGTTTTAACAGCCACTAGGGAAGGGGGACAGGACTCCCGCAACCAATTGGTGTCGTGGAGGAGGGCCTCACCTTCAAGGCAGCAGGAAGAAAAGGCCCCGGCAGGAAAGGACAAGAGGAACCCGAGTGATGAGAGCAGGGAGCGGAAGAGCCGCACCGGTGGCTTTGTATTAGTTTTTACCTATTTTTGGGGGCCCCTGTCAGGCAAGGGCCCTTGGAATTGTCCTAACTTTTCCCCCATATACGGCGCCCCGGTCGCGGCAGCAGCAGGAACGGGGATACAGGGCGTGTGGCAGCAGAGAGACTTGGCGTGTGGCAACAGAGGAGTGCACACCTGTCTTGGACAAAGGAAACTGACGGCATCAAGGGTCAGCGTGGGCTGTGACTAAGTTGGGACGTGGGGGGGGGGGGGGGGGGGGGGGGGCGCTTTTACACACCCATTCTGAAAAATTTGATGTTACTTCACTTCCCCCAGCTGTTAAGTAGGATGGTAGCATAGAAATCCCTGGGGGGACGGGGGAGTGTGTCCCCCCCAAGTCATGGGAAAAAGCATAGTGTCCCTCCCAAAAATAATTGGAAACAAACTATATAATCGTAAATCATACAATATATTTTGGAGGCACAAAACAATGTGCTATTAAGTTTGGAAAGATTGGCGCACCCCCCTTTCATGTTTAATAATTTATTTATTTTTTATACAATCAATTAATCAATCAAGAGGGAACCATATTTTAATTTCATTATACAACCTGTTGTATAATGACCAATAAACTTCCTTGTATCCTTGTATTCATGCTACATGGTGATTAGGTCAACTGCACTTCCTGTTTTGATTCTGACTCGTGTGTGTGTGTGTGTGTGTGTGTGCATGTTTTTGTGGTAGCCTGCCCACCTCCAGTAAGAAGTCACTCTGCAAAGATAGAACTTATATTTTGTACAATAAAACATGTTTACCAACTGCAGTTTGTCCACTTCGTTATGTGGCTGTTGTGGGTAAAACGGGAGTAATTCAATTCAGTATTTCGAGTGCTTTTATAGCTGTACTCATTTTGAGCAGTATGTTCTCGTAAAGCTACTAATTAGACTAGTGACACAAATTTATTGAATACATGAATGTAAAAGGCAAATTTATTCCACACTGCTGGTATAAAACAACATCCATATATGGTGTACCATTGCCACCAAGTGCACTGGGCGTTTAGATAGATAGATAGACAGTTCACTGAGAAAGATCACTTCTGTCAATATAATTTTTGAAATGTTTGAACATGTCGATATAACCCTTAGTAGTTACCTTGTATATTGTGGTAATGATAATTTCCTCTATATGCACTGGAGAGAAATTGACTCAACTCAGAAAGAAATGGATTAGCAATCATGAGTGTTTGCACACAGCTTTTGATCACAAAACTGTACAGCTATGACATCATTTATGGTTCTGGTGGAATAAAACAAAGTTTCCATCAGCTCTTCTTGGGCTTTTAGGGCTGTTCGTTCCCTCTCATCATTACTGAGTACTAGATACTGGTTGGATGCTCCAAATGCTAACTGTTGGCCTCCTGCCATTGAGGTGGACATCCCTGGCTAACATTCTAAACATTTTTTTCTTTAATCCACCAATTAACCACTCTATTTTTTTTTACTACTCTGCATTGAAGTACCTCTCTCTTTGGCCAGATGATCTAGCGGTCTCCTTACTGCTTTACCCGTCTTCATGTCCCGACAACAATCCTCCACGCAGTCGGAACCAGCCTGGCTCGTTTCAGTGCCGACTCCGGTGACAGTCTCAGCCAGAACAGAGCTGCTGCTTTGGGTTTTTTCGGGCTGTGCCAGTTGGGTTGAAGATCCAGGCTCCGAAAGAGTTGTGGAAAGTGGTGTAGCATTTTTCATGAAGTTCAATTTTGTTTGGCACTATTTTGTTTTCTTATTCACCAGTTCAGACATGTTTGAAGCACGCAGTCAGTTCAAACAGGCAACAAAACACACAGCAATGAAAGGTTTATTGGTTGATGTACAGTACACTGTATGTATTTGAATTGTGTGACACCCTCTTTGATTGGATTAATGAATGAAAATATTCTTTTTCTCGTGTTTCATGTTTGTGTACTACGGAGCCACGGAGGGGCCATAGATCTCACTCCAAGGTTTTTTGAAAAGTTGGCAGCTCTGTGGCAGGTCGGTACGAAACAGCACACTGCAGGACCTAAATGATATGTAACGGATGCCAACTGAGCTGCACATGTAGAAAGAAATAGAAGAAACAAAGTTAAGTAAATAATTATATTCATCATCACAAATTATCACCTGATTCCCTCAGCCAGTCTCCGCTCCTTAGGCCTAGCTGATAACACCACCATCTCATTTGTTGGGCCAGGCTTGAATCCCTGTAAACACATGCTGTAGAGGAAACTTATTTAGGTGTGTGTTAACTTGTATGTAAAACAAAATTTAAATAACAATTACATTGTGGAGCTGCTACAATAACCTGAGTTCTGGGTTTATGCCACCGCTGTTCAGACTCAGTGACATTCATTGTTTACATAATGCAGCTAAGAGTATGTTTAACACAGGGGTCTCCAATAGGTACACAGCAGGTCTTTGGTCAAAGCATTAGAAAACAGATTGGAGATCCCTGGTTTAACCTTATTCATTTGTGTTCATGTTAACTATGCTATGCAGTAGCAGCTAATGCCATCATAACAGGCAAGTATATTCTAGCCTACCTTAGGCATTCCCTGAAAGTAGAACACTGTAAAATGCATTATTATCCTCATTACTCTCATTTCCCTACACTTAAGTCGTGTGGCTTCTCTTTTTTCCACATTGATTTGTAGCATCTTGCCCTCACAGTCACCTCGCCTTCCTCGGTTTTGTTAGAAACTGAGAGAGTTACAATGATTTTGTCGTACATAGAACTAGAGGACATGGGGACAAAAACACACATTTTTACCTCATTGCCAGTCTATCTCCGGAAAATATGCATATCTGTGACGAAATCATGCTTAATTACATTATTTGATCAAATTTACAACGTGTTACAACAATGTGGAGCGCAACTAACGGCAACGAATCTGACGAATCTGAAAGTCACTTGGCTACCTGTAGCGCCAGCTAGCTGTGGTAGCTTAAGACTTACCTTCATAATCGTGGATACAGCTGGTTATGTACAGCTGGAAACCCTTTTCTCAGAGGCTTGAAGACGTCCTCGAATGTGCCCGAATCTGTCTATGACCATCGTTGATGGTAATTTGAGGTAACTCCTGGAGACATCTGGTGTAAAACGACACCGTTGTAGTCGCGATTGGGATTATTGTTGACAGTTATGCCGCATTCCTTTGTACATTGAACCAAGTCGGAACTTGGAAAAAACCGACCTCCTACATGGAATATAGCAATAGAACACCCGAAGGAGTCGGAATTTCAAAACGGGAACTTGGAGCTTTTCGATGTAGATCGAGCTCGTTATTTACGGAGCAGATTCAACATGGCAGCGCCCACAGTGGAATTTATTTTCCCTTGAATATTGATTTTATCTTGTATTTTGAGCGGAGTGAACCGTTCAATACGTTGCAATTTCTCATTAGTCCCATGTAATGTTATCCGAACTGTATTTTGATGCCTTTTCAATAAATTGCAAACGTTATGCTCTCGCCTAGCTAGCTTGCTAACGATGGTGCTAGCCAACGTTAACGTTGGCGCTGTAAACTTGGTTTAGCTGGCTCATGTTTGCTAACATTGAGGTTACTGAATAATGTTAACTGAATATAAACTAGCCGAAGAAACATTAGCTTCGTGGGGGCGTCCATGTTTGTTTCCGCTACTTCTGACCAAATACAATAGAACACATTTATATTGGAAGTCGGGCTCAACACATTTTTTTTAAGTTCCGACTTCGTTTTTTTTTTTTTTTTACCCAAAGGAATGCGGCACTAATTCACTTACGGAAGCGACAGGAAGTGTCTGAGCTGGCCTATTGTAACCCGGAAGCAACCGTGCATAAACCGAATTGCCTCCCACCTGATATAATTGCAGTGATTCTGATTACTTTAGAATAAAACCAGCTGTTTTCTTGAAAATTCCACTACTCATAGTGCATGGTAGTGAAAGGATTCAACATGGTTAGAAAAGTACATTCAAAAGGACTCTGGGATAAAGCTGTAAAAAGGCACAAGTTAGGTGAAGGCTACAAAAAGATTTAGAAGGCTTTATCTGTCCCTCAGAGTACCGTTCAGAGCATCATTAAGAAGTGGAAAGCATATGGCACTTATATGGCATATGGCATTTTAGGCTGTTAAATTCACATACAAATACACATCATCAAACCCAAACTTTGTTTATCTGATACATTTGAGTGGATTGTTTTTAAAAGTGTTAGCTGGGGGGATGTCTACCTCAATGGTAGGAGGCTAACAGTTAGCATTTGTAGCATCCAGCCAGTATCTAGCACTCAGCAACAATGAGGGGAAGATAGTACCACTACTATCCTATGCAACAACTAGGGGGGAAGTGAAATAATATCAAATCTTTCAAATGGGTAAACTATCCCTTTAAAGTTAGTTCATATTGCTACATGTGTTGTCTGCACTGTGCTGTGTCCAACAGCACCAAATGTCCAGTGTCAGGACTACATCCAGCCCCTGTGGGTGACGTTCAGTGTGCTTAGTGAATGGGAAAACTAAATAACGCAGCAGCATGCAAAAATTGTTTCTAGGGGCATGTTATAAAACTATGTAGCATGTAGCCTACATGTAAATCCTAAGATAAATTCAATTCAATTCCTTATGAACTGGTTAGTATAAAACAAAACAGACATCCAACCGCATATGCATGGTTGAGTGAGTTGATCAAAGTCCTGAAAAGAAACAGAGGGTCAAAATCAGATTTTATCCTCAAAATACAGCACTACAAAAAAAAAAAAAAAAACACTTGTTAAAATGTGAAAATATGACAGATGTGATACACGTGTATCTGCCCTCATTCACTTATCAGTAACTGTCAGCTGCCTCACTGAAGGGCTGTTGCCTGCTTTTCCTGATCGCTCTTTAATTGACTCGTTCAGGATTTAGACAGTAGTGTTGGTATAAAGCCTATGATTTGGCCTCGTACTATACATTCACAAGCATGCATTCTGCAATATTTTGGCTATAACCCTTTGCAGCCTGAGCAAATTCAGTTGTTTTCGTTCAAAAACATGGAAAAGGTGATGAGCAAATGTTTTTAATGGAAGGTAATATTTTTTGTTTACTAAATTCAGTCATCAAGTATTAGTATTTCTGTTACTGGAGTTATGCATCGTTTTGTGATAGGCCACACCCACCATCACACAAAATTTTGCCAACTTACTTGAATCCTTTCGGAAGTTATATGTCTGGTGGTCGGTGACGTCTACCGCCACTAAGACCTTTCCACAGTTTTGTGCAAATCAGTTTTCAAAATCAATGCAATTCAGTACAAAATCAATCTTTTTGAAATATTCTGCTAACAAACAAACAGATGAAATGGGGTAAAAACATAACGGTCGGTGAAGGTAATGCCATCAGGCTGATTTTGTAACTGTTTCTGCCATGGTGAACATTATTTATTGGAAATCACTTTCTTTTTTCACTTTCTAATGAGTTTCCTGAAGTTTTACTATTTGAATTTCCTATGCCTCTTGATGTTTATCACGCTCTACTGCCTTTTTCCCTGTCTTGTGATATCAGCTGTGTTGCAGAGTCTCTGTGGAGGCCAAGAAGTCTTGCTGAGGCATCAGTTAATCCAGAATAAAGAACAAAGCTGCTCTGCATCTGTTTGTCTAACCAACACAGGAGGTTAGGACGTCTCATCACCCAATCACATTATTCCCTGTCAGCTTGGCATATGCAGTTTTTAAAAGGGTACAGGGCATCATATTTCTCCTTTTGCTCTGTTTTTTTTCCCCTGCCTTGCCCTCTGGGAGAAAACTTTGACATAAAAAAAAAAACCTTGTTTCCAGATCCAATCTGTCTCTTTGGCTCCAGACTCAACTGTTGTTCTTGTTCTCTGCTTCAAGACGTGAAGAGTTTACAGTTTACATCCCAGGGTTGGCTGGATAAAACAAAAGGAAGTTGATGAGGAGGGGGGGGGGTTGTGTTTGTGTGTGTGTGAGAATGGGGATGGTACAGTCAGTATCTCCATCACGCTTTGTTTACATACTGGAAGAGGAACAATCCTGAGCAACATGAGAAACATTTCAGGCCTGACTCGTCTTGGCTGTGCGGCCCCTGGTGGCCCCTCGTCACAGGGCTGGAATCGCCTGCTCTCCTCTCTCTATGTGTTTGTTTGCTTTCCATGTGCAGTGTGCTGTCTTCAACTTTCATAACAGCTAGGGGTTTAGGAATATATATATATATACATATTTTTAAAAAAATGTTTTAACAATCCTTTTTACAAGGAGAATGACCGAGAGAGCAACACTCAGCACATCAATTTCGGTGATCCCATGATCCTCCCTTTAGCGCCAGCAGCAGGCCAGTTTGTCAGTATTGCAGTGGAATATCTCAAAATATGTCTAGTTGTTTTTCTGATAACTTTCATGGCACCTAGATGGTGAAAAACTAGCAGTTTGGGTCATTCCATAACCTTCCCTCTGCCACCAGTATAGGCCCAGCAGCTGCATATCGCTCTTATCAATTGATTGATCCTTAATATTTAGTGTTCAGTGTTCTTGATTGTTCTTGTGGGTGGAGGTTGACACTGATTTCCTGATTTGATTCTGATTCACAAGGTCCTAATTCATTTCAATATCTATTGTTATTTAATTCCATTATCATTTAGCTAGGGATATTTCAGTTACACCACATTTGTAACTTGCATACACCATTGCTTTTATCCAACTCTTCTTTGCCGTCGTGGTTTTTAAATGGATCAAGACATCTGCCTTTAGGCTTGATGATGACGTCTTCATTGAGGGAGCTCTTGCCATTGTTCATTCATTCAAAATAGAATTATGTTAGCTGAGTTTCTGTAGGCTCCAATGATCCAGTGATCTCTTAATCTCTGCCTTTGTTCAGAGTTCCAATCAAATTTCTGAAAAACGAACATTTTCCAGATTAATTCATTTTGCAGAAATTTGATTGGAGCTCTGAAAAAAGGCAGAGATTAAGAGATCAAACTCAGGATTTCAAGAAGGAATATGGGATCATTCAATAAAGATCATGATTAATTGGAAAATCAAAATTGTTAACCAGCCCTAACTGCAACCACAGAAGGAATCAACTCTATCAGGACTGTTTGCTGTATAAAAACATCCTTTTATTATGTTTTTCTGAAAAAGAAAGTTTTTATTCAACAATTTGATCATTTAAGAAAATGTGATTCAAACTGTACCCTGTGAGTGCTTAAAATGCCTTGGATTTTATTTTTTGTAAGCTATAATGAAAAGAATGAAAATAATTAGGCATAAAACTGTGACACTTGTAAGTTTACATTACCTAAGGTAATTAGGGCAGGGCAGCCTAAGCTGCCAGGACCCTCTTGTATTCCTGAGTTTTCTTCTTCTTTCTTTCTTTCTTTCTTTCTTTCTTTCTTCTGAGGAAGTCCTACTTCCCATGCACGAAAAATCACCAAATTTTGCACCAAGGTCCAGTCCCATGCCAGATACATTCAGATGCAAACACAAGCCAATAGTCCTGATGGTGGCGCTACAGCAGGCCTCTAAATTTCAAAACTTTGAAAATTCATAACAAATCAACCATATGTGCTACAGCTTTGCAACTTTCACCAATATGTAGCCCCAATACTGAAGAAACGTTTGTACATTTAAATCTATTGCAAATTATGAAATCCATCACTCTATTTTTTTCAAAAACTGTAAAAACTTATTAAACCTATCTCCTCCCACAATTTTTGCTCAAATGTCACCAAATTTGATACAGAGCATCTTCAGACTGTCCTACACAAACGATCCACACAGATTTTTGATTTGTCAAAAATTGAGCCTACAGTGCATCAAAACGTTTGACTGTAAACGATACAGTAAACATACACTTGTAAATTCTTGGTAAATAAATCTTCAATGTTCATGAAAAAAATGGACAAAATTTTGGAGTCATGGTAGATGATGTGTGGCAAATTTCAGAACTGTATCTCAAAAACTGAATTGAATTTTGCTCTCGTGAACAATTGGAGTCAATGCAAAAATGGCATTTTTAAACATCAGTTTTTCACTTATGGAGCAAATCAGTCATTGTTAAAAACAAATGATCAACATCTCCATGCTGTCTAGATGCAATATGTGTATTTTCAGATTTTTGTCTTAATAACTGAATTTTTGACAGCTGTTTAAAATCTGCCTTTCCATGCATGGCTGCCTGCTGTCCTGTCAGTGATTGGCTCAGTCAGTTTGTGAAGCTACATGTGAAGTTTTAGCTCAGTGAGATAGAGGCCAGGCCTCGGTGTCCAAGATTATGAGTTCAAGCCTCAGCTTGTGCAACATTTCCATGTGCGAAAACTCAGCAAACTTTGCACAAAGGTCCAGTCCCATGCCAGATCATCATTGAGTACGTTTACATGCACACCATATTCCGGTTTGGGTCAATATTCCGGCTAAGGTAACTGCGCCGTGGCAACTGGAATATTCCGTTTACATGTTACTTGGCATGCCCCCTGTGTTTCGGCGTATTCCACTCATGTAATGCGACACTCAGCCGCTGGGGGCAGCAGTACATGTATAGGCGTCTGGTCTGCCGGAAATACAGACGAAGAAGTCTTCTTCTTTTTCTTCTGTCGCTGTTTCTATGTTTTCTCCCATCGATATCCTCCATGATATTTAAGTCTTTCATTAGCTGAAGGCAGACTGCAGTCTCCTGGCTCTTGCTGCTGTTCGCCATGCCTTTTTCCCCGCTTGCAGGTAACCATAGCAACAAAGACGCCACAGAATTCCTTGCTAGTCGAGCATGCGCAGTCGTGACTGAATATTCCGGTTCGGGGCATTTTCCGACTAAAGGGGCGCTCACACTGAAAGCGACAAAATCGCCTGTGGTCGCTCAGTTCGCTTCCTTCGCGTCGCCTGCAGTTTTCTTTGCAGTTTTCTGCTGGCGCGATGGAAGCGATAGAAGCGACGGAGGGGGCGGGGCAGGTGTGTCAGCGGGAGTATAGACTATATGTAGGTGCTGTATACATGACTTTTTCCTTTTAACTAAAAGACGTTTTTGTAGGCTACCTTGTAATCAGGCATAGGGATGTTTATTTACCTTAAGTTTCGGAGGTAACTTCCTCCTTCAGAAAGTGTGCGGTGCCAGCACTGTGCGGTGCCAGCCGGCACCAGGTCTACCGGATCTGACAGGTGCGCTGCGCATACAGACTGCCGTGTTTTCATTACAAACCGACTTTTGTTTATATGCGGTTGCAGCAGCACAACGGACAGCAGCACAGACAACATGGTTCATTATTGATTGCGCAACGCGACGATTTGCCGGTAATCGCACTGCACGCATTAAACGGTTTTGCGGAGGAAGGAGGAAAGTTGCATGATTTACACCGTATCCACGTTCGCGCTGCGTGCGTGACCGTGCATGTGCTCGTGCATGAACGCTTGGGCGCGGTACAAACTTTGTAATGTGAGTAGCCTCTAACTCATTCATTTCAATGGATAATATGCCGGTGGGGTGAGGGGAAGTCCCTGATTGATCGAAAAGATTCTTCTGATTGGCTGAGCCTCTTGTAAAAGTGGCCCAGCCGATAGATCACAGATAAACAGAATCGTTTTTAGTCAAGAAAAAAAGGCTCTTAATGAGCACTTCAGCGTGAGAAATCGGAGGTGTGGAGGTTTTTTTGTTTTTGTCCCTGTATATTTGTTTTTGTCCCTGTATATAAGCAAGCTTGAATCATAGAGCTCTGGAAAACCGGAGACCACAGTTATCAGTTTCTCCTCCATCATCCGTCCTCCTCCTATGTCATACTCCGGTCAACTTTTGCCTCCGTGGGAATCCAGATCGGCTCGCTATTGGCCGTCGCCTCGCTCTTCATTTGCATAAAGTTGAGATTTTCTCAACTTTTTTCGCTCACATCGCGTCGCTGAATTCGCTCGTCGCTCACGTCGCTTGTCGCCCAATTCGCTCGTCGCCGCTGTCGCCCGAATCGCCCCTCGTCTCCAGCGTACATTGAAAATGAATGGCAGCTCGTCGCTCAAGTCGCCTCTGTCGCTTTCAGTGTGAGCGCCCCTTAAGGTGTTTACATGCCACAGTATTCCGGTTGGAACAGGCATATGCCAGGGGTCTTATTCCGAATTCTCTGCCACTTGCCAGTTAACTCAGTGAGATAGAGCCTTGTCCTTCATGCCAAAAACTGTGAGTTCAAGCCTCAGCTGATACAAAATGCACATTAAAATGCCACCTTTCTTTTCATCTTCCTATTCTCCACTTGTTGCTCAAAATTGCCTAAAATTGCCCGGCCCCGACCATTGCTGCACAGCCGCTATAATAGCACTTATTTTTATGTGTTTTGTATTGTTTTGTGAGTAATGTATTAAAAAATGAAGAAATATTACCTTATACCTTATTATTACAATTAATAGATTTAATAGCCACATTTGGATAAATATTAGTCAGTAAAACATGGGGTTAGATTTACCTAAAAATTGTGGATGCAAATTTCTGAGAATTATGAATTATGTGCATGGTTTGTAAACTGTGTGCACAGATTTCAAAACTGAGAGTACAGATTTCCTGTTATTTCTTCAGCTGACCCTGGGAAGGCTCCATAGGATTCTGCTGCTTAACTGTATTTAAACCAGTACAGCTGCTGTTCACAGAACTGAGCTCAAAACAGATGCTTTTTCAATGCAGTTGTGGGTATACCCATACACTAACTTTTGATCTTGTCTTGTTTTTAAATAAATTGTATACCTTATGATTTCAGTGTATCCTTAGCCAAACTATTGCCTAACTTAACCATTGACACTGTAACACAATGAAGAGCAGAACATATCTGTAACTAGTTGGTGTGATGTAATCCTTTTATGGTGAAGAAATGTAATTTCTTATTTGTGCTCATTTCAGTGAAGGTGCATGAAATTGTGTTGGATTGCCTGAGAGACCAGATGAGATCCTTTTCACTGTCATTAAAGTGCTTGTTATTTTCTTGCCTAGCAACTCCGATACGTCTGCCTGTCTGACAGACTGAAACATAATCTGGATGAATCTGTCATAATGCAGCATGACTGTTGTGAGCCTATACACACTGCCAATGTGTGTGTGTGTGTGTGTGTGTGCATGTGTGTGTGTGTAGTGTGGTGTGTGTGTGTATGTGTTTATGTCTTATGGAGGCTTTGATTCCCTCCCCACCCAGCCAGCACAGACTATGGGTGGGGCCTCAATCCACCAATTATTCACCTGTCTCCAATTAGAGAGTCTGCCCACATGCAAAGACACACATTCATACAAGCATACAGTACATACACATTCACATACACATGCACACACACGCCTATACAAACACATCAGCTTCTAATACAATTTCTTTGTCTCTTTCTTTGTCAAGATGCCACAGATCCACTCTAATGTTAGTGTAAAGTAGTTGTGGAGTTAACCACACACCACAGTTTAAGTCAGCACACACACAACATGGCGGGACAGGATCTCACCGTGGAACACACTGAGTTACATTTCAACATAGCATGTTTATATGCAATACCTGCTTCAGTGGAAAGTGCCACAGACATGCTGAGCATCCTGCAGGCTTTCTGTCTGCTGAGCATATTTAGGGACTATGCACACTGTAGTGTTTTGATTAAGGTTTACCAACACTCAGCAGAAAGAAACACAATCAGACATAAATTCTCGATTCAAATTATTATATTAGTGTAGTAAGCAGAAAGAGGGTTACTTTTAGTTCAGTTTGATTCAGTTAAGAAGAAGAAAAAAAATCAATCTAGAACAGTACAAACAATTACTTTTAGAACACAAAAATATTCCACTTCATGTTTTCCTCATAATCCAACCAAACTCAAAACACCTAGGTAATCCAACCAAGCATAAACTCAACAGTTAAGACTGTTGAGTTACACGAACACCCATTGAAAAGGCACACAAACACCCAAAAAGTCAGTCGACATAGAAGAAAGAGAGCAGTCAGCAGCTGTCACAGGGCCTACTCACTGTCACTGCGGTAACATAGCTGTTTGATATGCCCAGAGTTTCTCACCGAAGAAGACTGTCACTGTGGAGGCTAGCGAGGCGGGAGGTGTTATACGGTCTGATTCACTTACCAGTGTCAGTCACCATACTGTTTTTCCAGCATTACAATAAAAGACAATCATGTGGCTGGTCTTTGTGGAAGATGGTAAACGGAGCCATGGAGCTGCTTACTGGATCTGATGAAGATGTGAAGGAACGAGCAGGCTTTATGGTACTGTATTCTGAGTTACAGTTTAAGCAGTAAAACTCAGGTGATTGCCACAACACATTTGACCTGCTTGCATGAACAAACCAACTGGGACCCATCATCATTTTAAAGTGAAGAGAACTTACCAGTAACTTACCTACTTACCAGTAGTGGATATCCACATAGCTGGCCAGCTGGAATCATATCTCCTTTTCATATTAAATCATGAAGCTGTGAATGATCAGACACTGCTGTCATTAAAGTCTCCACTGACATTTTTTGTCAGTTTGTTCCTTCTCTTTTGTGATTGGTCACTTGCTCTAAAACTGACAATGATGAGCAAGTATAAAACGTGTTCAAGAGCAGCCAGCAGCTGGCTCAGAATTATGAGAACGCCAGGAGTGCTTAATGTTCCAAAACAGTGAAAGGCAGCGCAAGGTAAAGAGATGTCTCTCTGGTGCAGGTTTACATTGGGAAAAAAAAAAAAAAAAAAATCAGTGAAAATCTGACATGTCAGTGTGCTTAGCCCCCTTACAATAACTGGATAGTTCAGGACAGACCTTAATGGACCATACTACTGTTTTGAATGCTTGGCCCATTTACCACAATTTACCCATGTTTTACATTGCAACAATGATGACATGAAATTGAAATCCCTGGATTTATAAATATGAATTTTTGGTTAAAAAAAAAATATTTATAACGTTCTTGTAGCCATTCATAAATCATGAAACTCTGCCCAATTTCAAGTAAGCAAAACACAACAGTGCTGCTGCTTTTAGGAAGACTAATGTGGACAACTTTATTACTATGATGGAATACTGCTGTGAAGAAAGTTTGTCGTGTCTGAAAGTTCATTTTCATGTTATAGTAGAATGAATGGAAACCAATGGCTGGATAAAAGGTAGAAAAAATGAGTTTGAAGGTCTAAAATACAACTATGTCAAATACACATTTTATAGATATGGTGCTAATTGTGCAGGATCACTGGCATGGAAAGAAAGAAAGAGAGAGAGAAAAGGAACATCACATTTTTCAAAATGGGTGAACTATGCATTTTACACTTAGATTTTTCGGGGTTATTTTGGGTTAGTCCGAGTTAGTGCTTGGTTTGTCTGGGTTAACTTGGGATGAGTTGGAAATAAATGGAACAATCACACATGGTGGGCAGATTGTCTTCATTTTGAAGAAAATTCCAGATTAAATGTGTGGGTGGATTTCTCTGTGGTTAGTCGGAATTAGTCCCAGACAGATAATAGGGGGAGTTGTGAGATCAGCGTTAACGCCAGACTGTTTCTCTACCACACTTCAAAACATACACACACATTCCACACATAACACTGAATAGTAGGGACTGAGGGGATTATACACAGTTTGGTGTGTGTGTGTGTTGCTGTCATGCTATTAGTATTACCTGGATGTACTAGAGGCAGGAGGTGTGGAGGACGGGGGCGTAAACACACCCTACCACACCACATTTGCATTCCTGACATAGATAGTCACTAACATACACACTCTCCCTCTCTCTCTCTCTCTCTTGCTCTTTCTCACGCACAAACACACACACACACACACACACACAAACAAACACAGTAATGACTTGTCACACACATACTTATTACCTGGCTCCCAGCCACAGACAGACAATTCATAGCTTTTTTCATACAGAAGTCACTTTATTCTCCTGTTCACACACAGAACAACCCTCCCCCCAGTGTACACAATCATACACACATGTAAACACACACACAAGCTCCAGGCATCACAGGGTGAACGAAGGCCAAAGATCAGCAGTGGGATTGTGAATCACCCAGTTTAGAGTGTGGATCGGACCACATATTTTGGTCCGAACCTGATCCGAGTAGTAATCCAGCTCAACCCGAACCTGAAAGATGGCTAATTTGTGTACAAACCTGACCCAAGCTCCAGATTTTCCTAGTTCCCCATCGCTAGGTTACAGCCTATGTGTTGCCTTCAGTATTGTCACATAAACTCCAACACTACGCAGGAAGTTTCCCAGAACAGACAGTAGGTCCATTATTTTTGATTAGCTTACTTTACACCAAAGTATCAGTAAAATAATAACAATGTGGGCGCCTCAGTGGCTCACTGGTTAAGAGCGCACACCCTGCACTAGGGCCTAGTCCTGATCGCAGTGACCGGGGTTCGAATCTGACCTCAGGTCCTTTGCTGCATGTCGTCCCCTCTCTCTCCCCTGCCTTTCCTGTCTATCTCCACTGTGACTGTCAAATAAAGCAGAAATGCCAAAATAAATAAATAAAATAAAATAAAATAATGCCAATGTGACTGAAGCTGACCCCAAACATAATTTCTAAGTTTTTGTCTGAACCTGGCCCCGACACTCTAACCCAGACAGCCACTTCCTGTTAGCACAAGTGATCAGAGAGAAGGCAATCAATGGCAAAAGCAATGTCTTGAGGTGGACACTGTTCTGTAAAGCTCCTTGTATTACTGGACCATGAGCTGCAGAATGGGCGGCTATTGCCCTGACCTTGAAAGTCACTGAAAGTCCTTGAATTTGATGTCCAAGTGAGAATGGGAGCCCTGTTATTGATGGTCTCAGTCGGAATTGAACCCTATACCCTGGCAATGTTAGTGTCTTGCTCCATCCACAGAGATACACACACACATTTAAACATACACAGTTTATAGCCCCGAGGCTCAAGTAGCTCATTTTCCATTCTATGCAACACACTGTGACCGCCTAAAAACTGTTAGGCTGGATGAGAGAGCAGTGAGGTGTTTTAGTGGAACATTCCTTTAATTTTTGTACCAACTAAGGGGAACACCTCAGACAACACCTCAATCAGATCAGTGCCACAGATAGACATTTGGGATATCAGAGATTAGATTTGAGAGGAATTCTAGACATGTTATGCACAAAATCTTTATCTTTATTCCTCTTTTTATTTATTCAAGATTCCTTTATTGTCATTGCACAATGAAATCAAGTAGCGATCATCCTGATGGTGCATTCACACATAATTGCCATCAACATTAGAAAGGAGTTCAAACAAACTAAAATAGATAGGAAAAAACCCTAAAAACTAAGAGTTAAACTAAACAGAACTATTCAAGGTGCCAAATATGTAAGTAAAATAAAAATATATGTATTTGTTGTAACCCACAAAAACAAGATCTAAACAATATAATAAAAAACTGTACCAGTTATCAGCAGTGACAGGGGAATTGCAGTGGCCCTATATACTTTATTGTGTCCTACATGCCAACTGGAACAACCATACTGTGTTTTATGGACTTGCCACCTGCCAAATGCAGGTAAATATCTGCAGTGACAACTCATTTTTTTTTAGTCCACCAGACAAGATGGCAAGTTAAATAACATGGCCTGCAGTTCTGCGGTGTGAAAAAACCCACTGATGCTTCAAACACAGCAAACAATAAAAGGCAGAAACACCCCAGAAAAGATTATTTAATGAAAGGTGGTGAAAGGAGTGTTCACTTGGCCTTGTTCATGTCTCAGGTAAGAGACAGTTAAAATAATTACTTAAGAATTAGAAAAGCAAATGACCAGTAAATTAGCAAAAATTACCTGAAAACTGACAAAATATATTTTTAAAAATGTCAAGAACACAATTATTTAAATTATATATTTAGACATCAGATCAGTGATGATGGATGGCTGTCAGATTGGGTTGAAATACTTCCTTCACAAGCATTTAAACAATTACCCAACAGGCACCAAAAATGCCCATTGTAAATGTACTTATTGAAAAAAAGGGGCTGGGAAGATATGTGTATCTCCCAGTTCAACACTGTCACAGTACTTGGGGGCCAATTTGGTATGTATTGTGATTCAATATTATGACTTATTGCAATTTTTGTTTTTTGAATTCTCCAGTTTGTGGTTGTTAAGTTTCATGAGGCTGTGATTATCCTAGAGGCCACTATAGGTCATTTTATACAGTGACGTCAAGTTTCAATACATGGTCTCACTACAGTGAAATGGCTGCTATGGGGGCGAGCATCATCACATGAATCAAATGTGGCTCATTGAATCCACGAGAGTCTCAGCTTTCCAGTCAAAGCCAGGCCTCAAGAACACATTTGGACTGCAGGGTTTGTGGCCCAAACTGCATGGGATTAGCAGAAGGTGGGCATGGGAGGGGAGAGCCGTGGCTGCCCAGAGAACACATTTTCATTCACACATCTGGAGGTCAGAGGTCAAGGGACCCTGCTGGAAACAGCCATGCTAGTTTTTGCCTCATCAAAATTTTGCTGAACTTTGAAGTGATATTTATCCCCCTTGCTGAAATCGATTCAGTGATGAAAACTTTAAAAACTGTATAAAATAAAATAAAATAAATAAATAAATAAATAAAAATAGCAATACTTAGGTGAAAAGAATTTTTTTCCCACCCCTACAGAGTACTACATATTACTCAGTAGCACAGACACCAGCTTATATGGGAGATTTTCCATGTAATTGTTTAGTTGCAAGATTAGTTGTATATCTATGGCTTTCAAAAATAGTTACTGACTGCAGATTTCAGTAAGGTTCCTCCTGTCATAATGAGCGTTGAGCTAGACCCACAATGCAGACAAAAAAACTCAACAAAAAGATAGATGCAAATAAAAGAGTTTATTGTGAGGAGTTCTGACTGCCTTAGCTGGTGCTGGCTGATGTAGCTGGGTTGTGAAGATAATGCTGAAAAACCAGGAAGAATCCAGGTGAGTGTGGGGAAGCAGGTCCAGGGTCCAGAAATGTGGTGGCAGGAAAAAAAATGATGACTGATGACTAGAAAAAAAAAAAAAAAAAACAGAGAACAAACAATATCAGTCAACAAGACTGGAACAGGCTACAGACTTCAAAAATTCAACAAGCCAAGGTGTACTAGAACAGAGGTTAGCAAACAATCTGGTGAGGAGTGGAGAGCTGAACCAGGCTTTTATGCAGAGTGAAGAGAAGAAGGCTTGATTGCAGATGGCTAGCAGGTGTGCAGGTGAGTGTGATACAGCTCCAGACAGACAGACAGACAGACACAGACAGACAGGATCCGCCTTTTTTGTATTTATTTTTCCCTGACACCTCCATCTCAGAAATTGAGCTTGTCTTTTGTCTTTATTATCAGCAACATAACCTCTAAGATGAACTGACGTACAGTAAGTGTACAGACCATATAATAGAGGACTGAGACAGCAGCCTTCAGGTACACTGGTGTTTAACACTATAGAGGCTGAGTATCTAGTGCCAACTCTAACTGTCTGCAGACGGCCTGTTAGGAAGTCTTGTATCCACCTGCAGATGGAATTGCAGATGCCCAGGTCTAACAGCTTTGGTACTAGAATAGAAGGTCTGATAGTGTTGAAAGCACTGCTATAGTAAACAAACAGCATCCTGACATATGTATCCTTGCCCTCTAGGTGTTGTAGCACAGTATTTAGGGCCAAGGATACAGCATCATCCACAGCTCTGTTTGATCTGTATGCAAATTGTAGTGGATCAGTGGTGGCAGGTATGCTGTTGTTAATGTATGCTTTCACTAGCTGCTCAAAACACTTCATAATTACAGAAGTCAAAGCTACAGGTCTGAAATCATCAAGTGTTCTTAAAGTTTGCATAAGGAATTGTCACCAAGGGTCTTGCTATTAAAAACAAATTATAAATGTTTATCTTGTAATTTTCTAACCAAGTCCAATTTGTCATGACTGGCTGTTATCTTAACCATACCCTTGCTGATTTTATAGAATCAGTTAATTGATTATTAACATTGTGCTGAACAAATTGAGTCTCTATAAATTGATTAGACATCATAAGTTTTCTTTCCTCTGCCACAACATAAATCTCTCTGTGAGCTGCTTTTTAGTGTTTTCTCCAGATCACATGCCACACACACACACACACACACACACACACACACACACACACACACACACACAGCTCAGAGGGGAGGATGTTTTGTTAGGTGACTAACAGGCGTGTGCTTGACAGCGGGCTGAGATACCATGGGACAGAGAGAGAGAGACAGACAGAAACAGAGAGGAAAGACGAAGTGAATCAAAACATTGTAGAGCTGAACATCATGAGACTGACCTCATGCAGAGCCAGCTGGGCATCCTCCTCATCTCTCCTTTTTTCCCTTCTCTCCTCGCCTCTGTCATCCCTCTGTCCTTTTTTCTCCTCTGAGGAGAGGAAGAGAGGGAGGAAAAGAGGTGCAAAAAATGCTCCTCATATCCTCCTTTCTCCTTTTCCTCTTATCATTCTATCATTCTCTTCTTCCTTCCTTCCTTCCTTCTACCATGTCGTTTTATTTTATTTTGTTTTATTTTATTTAACAGGGACAATGCACATTAATAAACATTTCTGCAAATGTGCCAGAATTTTCATCTTCAGTCCTTAAAAGACCATACCAGTGACTTTGAATGTCTGGCCCATTTATTACAATCTAACCACATTCTACATTACACACACACACACACACGCACACGCACACACACACACACACACACACACACACACACACACACCCACAAACTAAAAAAAACATTTTGGGTACTAAAGATTTCATAACATGCAATCAGAATTCCTCAATTTTCAAATCTAAATTTTAACCTGATAATGCTCTGCTTCTGCGGCGAACAAAGTCATTGCCATTTATAAACCACAGACCTGATGATCCTAAGTGAATATTCCCCCAGGAACTATTTATCACCCCTCATCAAAACCCAACAGTACTGCTGCTGCTTTAAAGGCCCCATGGTGTACACTTTCCACGCTAGGCTAAAGGCTAAAGGCTAACCCCTCCAGACCAGCAGTACCGTGGCTCTTGCTCTCTAATGTTCACTCCCTCGACAGCAAGATGGACAAGCTCCGCTTGCTAAGAGACACCAGCAGAGACTGGAGAGACTGCTGTGTGCTTGCTTTTACGGAGACATGGCTCCATGGAAACATCCCATCCCTGTAGGAGTAGAGCACTGAACATTGTCAGAGACCCCTCTCACCCGCTCCACAAATACTTTGAACTGCTGCCATCAGGCAAACGGTTCAGAAGCATGAAAAGCAAAACCGCCAGAATGCGCAACAGCTTCCTCCAGAAAGCTGTTAGACATTTAAACTGCTGACTTTACCATCACTCGGGGATCCCAAATGAGAAACGCAATCTCATTTTGTGTGCACTACTGCTGTATGTGCAGCTTAATGACAATAAAGCTTGATTTGATTTGATTGTGTCGGGTTGATAAAACAGTCGCCGCTACCTTGTTGGCTGGGGACTTGAGGCTAGTGGCTAAGTTCGCTCGCTTGGTTGCCTGGGGAGGCAGGCGCTGTGGGCGGAGTCACTGATGTCAGGAATTATACTGACGTCAGGAATTCGAGGAAGTGCAAATCTGCTCGTTTTACAGGGACAGTTTCAAAAAACGGGCGAGACTGGAAAAAAGGAGACGAGCGGAATGCTGTAAAGACTTTATTAACTGATAGTCTAGAACGCACCGATCCTGCCAAGATTTCTAAGGAAATACATCGATTTTACAGTAGTCTGTACTCTTCCTCCTATTCAGATGTAGATGCTGAAGCTTTCTTTATGTATATTAAGGATTGGGTCCCCAGAGTGGATGAAGATTTCAAAAATCTATGTGATGTACCCATCACTATCGATGAAGTGGAAAAAGCAATGTCATGCCTGTCTTTAGACAAATCACCTGGCTCAGATGGTCTAACTAGTAACTTTTATAGGCGCCTCTGGCAAGACATTAAAGACCTTGTTTTCCATGTGATAAAAGACATTTCTGAAATCCACATTCTGCCAACTACGATGAAGCAAGGAAGCATCACTCTCATTCCTAAACCCGATAAAGACCCAAAAGTAATTGACAACCTTAGACCTATAACCCTGCTTAATAATGATTATAAAATGTTTACTCACATTTATGCCAATAGATTGAAAACAGATATCACACAAATCATCTCAGAGACACAGTCTGGCTTTATTAAAGGGCGCTCAATTCATAATAACATACGACTTGTGCTTGACCTACTGGATGACAACTCTTTAACTGAGAATGAAGGTTTTATTTTATTTTTAGATTTTTAGATGTTTCGCACTTTAGAATTATTTGGATTTGGGGAATCTTATAAGGACACTACTAGCACAGTTGTTCAACTGCAAGGTATGACTCCAAGATTCTCGATCGATAAGGGAATCAAACAAGGGTGTCCAATTTCTTGCCTACTCTTCATAATTGCAGCAGAGATGCTCTCAATTCTTGTTAAAAAAAAGACTGACTTTGAGAAACTAACAGTTTGAGGTTAGCAGCTGGTGATAAGCCAACTTGCAGACGACACAACCATTTTTATGAAAGATGGCAGTCAGCTTCCCAAAATCCTACAAACAATTGGTTTCTTTTCAAAGGCCTCGGGCTTAAAATTAAACCTTAAAAAATGTGAATTATTGCCAATCCATGACTCCCCTCTGTCTACAATTCATAACATCCCTGTCAAATCGACTGTGAAATACTTAGGTATACACATTACTACGGACAGTAGTGCTCTAACTACTCTTAACATCTGGAATAGTCTAGATAAATGTAAGTCACTTTTGAATGTGGTCTCAAAGAGACATCTCTATTATCAGTCGAGTCTTTCTTACAAAAATGGAGAGCATCTCACGGTTCATTTACCCGGCTTATTCAATGTCACTTCCTGACAAGGCGATAAATGCTATAAACCAGGCTAGCTTTAATTTTATCTGGAAAAGAAAGTCACACCACATTAAAAAAGGTGTAATGGTGAAAGAGTATACTGAAGGTGGTCTCAAAGCCATTGACATTGAATGCATTAATGGCACAATTAAGATTAATTGGCTGCATTCCTTTTTAAAAAATGAAAACAACTTTTGGTTTCATATCCCTAAACTAATTTTTGAAAAACTAGGAGGTATCAGTCTCCTTCTGAGATGTGATTATGACCCCAGAAAACTCCTCATCAAACTCTCTGCGTTCTATCAACAGGTTTTACTTTACTGGAAAATGATTTATAGCCATAACTTTAGTCCCCATGTCACCCCACTGTGGAACTGCAGATATATAGTCTCTAGAAATAAATCTTTGTTTAACCAAAAGTGGCTAGAAAAAGGTATATGTAATGCATTTATTGGAAGATAACGGAATGTTTATTATGACTTATGAAAATTTTTATAGCAAATTTCACTTGAATGTCCGCAGACAATTTGACATTGTTGTCAAAGCAGTTCCACAAGCAACTATGGTGTCTGCTTGTAATCTTCATCAAAGTAAGGTTACTCCTCGCCTTCCCAGTCTTTTGATAAATGGATATGATCTCACTAGCTCCAACTTGGCTAATTCCACACTTAGGAAATTCTTTGTTGAGAAATTGTATCCTTTCCTGTCAAATAGAAATTCTATTTTACTGTGTTTCTCCAAAGTGGAAGCTGAGCAGTTGAGAAGCAAATTCTTTACCTTTCCAACAGCGCCAAAGACAAAGGAAGTTCACTTGCAGATAATTTATAACATTTACCCTTCTGGAGAACTTCTTAGTCATAGGTTTAGTTTGGAGAGCAGGAACTGCACGTTTTGTGATGAATGTTGTGAATCTACTGAACACATATTTTATGACTGTAAATTTGTTAAAGCTCTGTGGGAAGATGTACATTACTGGCTGTATCCTAAATTTGACAGTTTCTATGAATTTACTAAAGGCAATGTGATTTATGGTTTAATTAGAAAAGACAGAACGCAATTAATGTTGTTATTATTATCCTAGGGAAGTTCTTTGTGCATAAGAATAGAATCCTGAAGACTATACCTAGTCTAGTCAAGTTTCAAAAAACGGGCTGTGTGCACTTCTCCATTTATCACAGGTTAAATGCATGGGACAGTATTTATGTGGCCCTGAGACCTTCTCTATGACGCAAAAACAACAAAAATAGCATTTTCAGGCCATGGGGCCTTTAAGGAAAACTAATGTGGATACCTTTGTTACTTTGACAGAATACCTGTCAAGGTAACCTGTCAAGGTAACAAAGGTGTCAGAATTCCTACAAGGTAGGAAAGAGGTAGGAAAAAATATGACTGCTTACTCTACGAAAGTATTTATGGTATATTTATATTATGCCAAACATGCAAAATCACTGGTATGGTCCTTTAAATGCTTGTGATGCCATTTTCAAGGCTGCTCTATCAGTTGAACTTGTGCCTGGTCATGGAGCATACGTGCAGCATCAAAGGGATTTTTGGAAGTGGCCTTTGGAGCAGGATTTGAGAAAGTGCGTATGTTTGGGAGCATGCAACTGGATACCAGAGAGCCTTTTTAAACTGATCTTTTGAAAAGCTTTTGTTGCTGTAAAATTGTAAAATTGTGGACCGAGTTTTGTTCCCACTAGATCAGAGATGGCTGGCGCTTTTGAAATGTGAGTTCACCGTAAAGACTTGTGATTGAAACATCAGGGACAGATGGCAGCACACAGTGAATACTTCATATAAATGTAATCTATGATGGGTGAAGTATTCCTTTAATAACAAACACAGCTACACCAATGCCGACAATCATAGCAATAACAACAAGAAGATAGATAGATAGAATTTTGTTGTCTGACCCAGAAGGTGCCAGAAATTTTTCTTTGACAACACTCAAAAAGGCTTACATGTATACACCCACACATACACACACACACACACACACACACAGTAGGCATTAAAAACGACAGAAACAACAACTACAGTACTCATAATAAAAGACACAAAAAAACACTATTCCTTAAAAGAAGGGAGAAGGGAAAGGACCGGCTCCAAGTTAAGCTTTTGAGCTGTTGAGGGCTGTGACTGCAGATGGAATGAATGATTTTTTGTAGATCGTTTTCCTGGCCCGTGGAACTTTGTATCTTCTGCCTGATGGGAGGAGGGTGAATGAGTGATGGAGCGGATGGGAGGGTTCCTCTGTGATCAGGATGGCTTTCCTGATCACCGAGCGCTCATACAGATGGGACAGTGAGGTTTGAACAACAACAATCCTCCAGTTTCTAAATCTGCAGCCTCCATAAGGGTTTATGTTGATCATTTCTCTTCCGTGTTTGATTCTCCCACAAAATGGGATGTGACTGCAAAGTTGACTCATTTAATGATACAAATCCCAGATCTGGATCAGTTCCAAAATCTGGAGCCACGAGTCATCGGCTCTGTGAGTTATAGCCAAATCCTTAGAGGCAACAACACAGAAGTCATACATATTTGACCCATGTGTGTGCTGTCACTATAGAGCAGGTAGTTTAAAGCCTAGTGAATTGAAATTTGTGCTGAATGAAACAGGTCTGTCCAAGTTCCTAGGCATTTACAGATAAGTACAGGCCCCCTGTGGGGCCCCCGGGTGCCTTTGGATGAGCCGTCAGTCCGTGGGTTGTGACAGCCTATCATTTGGAGTGCTAACCGGGCTGAAAACGACCCCCCTGTTGCCTGGTAATCTCCCAGAATTCCAATAATCTCTACAATTGCGGCCTGTCATCAGCAGACAGCTCTCAGCCACAAACCAGTCAATCCAGGCTGATTGTAGATCTGAATGCTGAGTGTATTGTTCTCTGTATTTACACAGCACAGCAGCGTTCAGAGTTGCTGTGTGGCCAAACTCTGCTGTCTCTGAAATAAGAAAAAATTCTCTATAAATAGTTCTTCTGCAAAAATAGACATGCCTGTTTCTGTCTTTAGAGGCTCCACTGAAACTAGAGAGCGTGTTTGAGTTGGACGATGGTGTGGGATAGTTGTCTCTCACTCCTGCTCGCTCAGCCTGTCTTTGTCTTACTCCTACGCGTGTGTGTGCATGCACAAGCACGTGTGTGAGAGTATGTGAACATCTACATGTACAAGTGTGTGTTGATAATTACATGCAGAGTAGTAACTGTAATTATCTGTGTGTGTGTGTGTGTGCAAGTGTATCTATGTATGCACATGTGACTACACAAACCTGATCTCACAGAAATATGTGAAATAAGCATGACTTAAAAGCACATTACATGATGATGCCATGGATTGTGTGGCACCACGTAATCAGAATCAGTGTAAAGTCAATTAGGAAAACACCACACCAAAGTGCCCACAAGCTCACAAATGTTCGCTTTACCCAGGAGCTCGGTTAGGTTTAGGCACCAGCTCCGTTTGGTTAAGTTAAGGAGAGGTCAAGGTTGCTGTTAACAAGCTAATGTTAGCAAGCCAGTGTAAAAAAGGAGTGAACACTGGACTCACTTCAAACTGATTTGACCTTGGGTTGGCTTAGTGTAAGTCATGTTGATTGACCCCTTTTTCTCCAGTGTGGACTTTTTGCTCGATATACTACTGGCACACAAGAGGAAATGCAGTGACACTGTAAATACGCTATAATGATTACAACAATAATAATGGCACTCCTGGAAGTAAAAATCACCAAACATGGCAAGTACTGCAGAGCCTCCCTGACCACTTCTGGTTGGAATAGAAAACAGCAGGAGTGCCATGTATATGTTATTTTTTTCTTTCTCTTTTTTTTGCATTTGAGGCTAACCCTCTTGGAATGGGCAAGGTCCAGAACGGTCCGGAATGCAAACAATGCTCCAAAGAGGTGCCGGAGACGGAGGCTAACACCAAACTTGGCGAAGCCCCTTAAGGACCATCACTCCAATCTAAAGAATTTAAAGAAGTTTGTGAAAGCCCCTGTTTCAACATGATGGAAGCAGTAACATGTGTGTTGCTGTTTGACATTGCTCAGCACATTAGATAGTTTTCATGCATTCGGTAAAGGTGGACTGTGCAGGATTGAGGGAAAGCGGAGGGTCGTATACAAAAGGACTAGTGCATACCTCACTTCCTGTGGGCTGGTCAACATCAGCAGGTCTTATTCCTCTCTTGTATTTAATACACATGATATGAGTCAGTGATGAAACCCACAACATGGAGATTAATGGGGTTATGATGAATTCAACTCCACATGGTCACTCCTGTGTGATGATGTGCGTCTGTGCTGAATCAGCACAGACGAACATCATCACCTCGCCTCCCTCTTCCTGTGGTTCCCACAGTAACAACCACCAAAACACACACACACACACACACACACACACACACACACACACACACACACACAGCCATGTGGTTGTATTATTATAACTGATTGACTCCCAGGTGACATGCTGAGGCTGGGTAGGTGAGTAGTTTCATGTGTTTCATTTAATGTTTCTTCCCTGTTGTTCAGTATGAACTTCATGATCATTTTATTATTTCCTCAACTAAACAAAAGGAAATATTGCAAAGTAGGAATTTGCTTTCAAACGTAGATCAATATCTTTTTGCAGAGGGTGTTGCAGGAGGGTTTCCTGCCACAAACACATGCAGGTCTGCTGAACTGAAGACTGTAAACTGTCCACAGATGTAAGCATTGTTTGACGTAGTATGGTATAAGATGCATATGATATGCTATATTACAAATATATAGTTTTTATATAATGATATATATTAACAAAGATATGAATATGACATATACAATGTAATATGAATGTAAAGCCTGACTGAATTTCTGTCTTAATAGTCCAGTAATTTTAGGCCAAAATTGGGGTCAACTTAGGACAAACTGCAAGAGAAGCAAACTCAACTGATTTTGTGTCCTCAGTTTGTCCTGAGTGAGGGAAAAAAAAGTCCCAAGAAATCCCATTGGTGGAAAGTTTTGAAAATCACCTATTTATGACCACATATTACCAAAAAACACTGTTTTTAACACACAGGGGAAAGGGGTTCAACATTTTACTTTCAGATATCACTATAAAAATTCACAAGTTGATTACACACACAAAGACAAGAAAAAAAGTCAATTACAAGTTCTTTGAATTATTCTGTTTACACATGCATATCACACATTATCTGATTTGATATGTGCTATTAAGGAATACAAGGAATAAATGCCAGAACAGATATTTAAACAGTGAATTAAAAGGTTACTATATATATATATCTATATCTATATCTATAGATATAGATATAGATATATAGTGTGGTGACACTAGGGGCTCTGTCTGTAAGTACACTTAGCTGACAGTACACTTACCGGCACAGTGCGCGAATTTCGACAGTGAAGGGTGTCTCAGTTGGCGCACTTCCCGTTGTGCACTTACCGGAAATGACGATCGCCACAGTCAGCATCAGGTGAGCTGACCGCGGCACCAGCCGCTCACCTGTCAGATCCGGCAGACCTGACCGGGTGGGCGCGGTACCGGCCTGCGCCAGCTCCGCCTTGCGCTGAAAGTAGACCTGGTTTCAGATGGCGAGCTTTGAGCGCACCTCAGCGAAGCCTTTTGGCATGAAACTGTCAATGCGCCAAGCTGAATCTGTCGACACCTCCTCCCGCTGCGCCGCCATTCCCATCTCGGCGCACCTCAGTCTGCCAAACTTGCAAACCGTCCGCCTCTCGCGTTGCGCTGGTCGAAACTAGCTCTCCGCGGGGTTCGCCTCACCGCGGAAAACTAGAGCCCAGTATGTCAATCTTCTAGTTTTTCACCTTTGGTATTAAAAATGGCTACTGTGTCAAGAAGGTCAGCTGCACCTATTTAAAAATACAGTTTTTACATGATGCAGGCTATTCCAGTGGTGAAATTATTCTTCACATTTTGTTACTACCTATGTAGCACCCCAGCACTCTATAGTAGCCTTAAACACTTGCAAACTAAGATGATGGGTTGTTGGGTTCGGTTTGTAAAGGTAGCTACCACGCAGGTTTACCTGTTTTGAGTAGAACTTTAAGTACTCTATGTATCCACCAATATTTACACACATGAAATGTACTTTAAATAACTGATCCCAGACAACTTCTGTAAATGATAGTAAATGACTTTACTGAGGTTTTTCTTTGCAATGTACAAATAATATTTGTTTTTTGGTGTAAGAAAAGAAAATGAATAAGAAAACAAAACTCAAAGGACACACTTACTGCCTCTTTAAAATTTCAAAAGAATCGACTATGGCAATGTAAAACACTGCAATTACCCGGCTGAATTGCCTTTTACACAAAATTCACGTTAAGTAAGAGCCAAATAGAAAAAATCCTTGTCTAGGCTAATAACTTGAAAATATGCAAAAACCTGTTTGCCAACAAACAACCAAATACAAGAAAATATGCAAATCTTCTCTATATGCACCACTATGCCTATATAGCAGATAATCAAAGTCGGATCAAAACCTTAACCAAAATAGTTATAGCTTAATACTACAGCAGTGGGCCCACACACACACACACACCCTCACACAAAATAACAAACGTTGCAGGCCTGTAGTTGCTCGGGTTCGGTGCGGCCGGTAGAATAGTAGAATGATCCGAACAAAGATGAGGAAAAGTCTGAACTTACAGTTTGACGTCCTACCACGTTTCAGTAGCAGTCCGGGGAAAACAGGGAATAACAGTCCACAGCGCGCAGTCCGGGGAAAACAGGGATGAGCAGTCCACAGCCGAGAGACGAAACCAGCAGCAGCGGAGATGAAATCCTCTTTAGAAAACAGTCGTACTTGCTCTTTATACACGAAGCAAATACAGTCCTTCACACGAAGCAAACAGCAGTCTTCACACGAAGCAAACAGCAGTCTGTCTAGTCCGTAATGGCGCCCGCTACACTTCAGCTAGCGACTTATTAGCAGTTAGCACAAACACAGTTCACATCGAACTTTCAGCTCAATCCACCGTGATAAAAGCTGGAAAACGTGCTTGTCTACAGCTACATTAACTGGACATACGCTAGGCTAAAACATCCCAGCGATTTCTTAACTTTTCTCCCCTCTCTGTATTTCTCTCTCTTACTGCGTCTGTACCCCGTTTTTCCGTTCTCTCGTTCTCTTCACAGCAACTCCTTCCCGACTTTTTTCTCCCCGCCCCTTCTGTTCTCTTCCGTACTACAACCAATCATCACAGGTGAAATTGACTGACTGACTCCGGGAACCAATCACAAACACAATATCATAAAATAAGGACTTAACCTGTGTTTTTTCACTAAATTACACTCACAATTTACCTTAAACATATTATACAGCTACTTACAGAGAAAAACAACATTCACATTGTAACATCCAATCATATTTATGACTGAATTATTTTACCTTTCAGTGAACCATTTGTGTTTTGTTTTATTAAACTACATCACTTTTAGTTTAATTATTTGCTGAAATTTCTACTCATATTACTTTAAGAGGGTAACATATTTATTTTATGAAAATAACATATTTTAAGGCCTGTGTATTTTACACCGGGCTACACCTACAAATGACCACACTGGCACCAGTGTTTAATTTGGGCAAATAGTTTGATTCTACAACATCTAATTGAATGGGGATGGGATACTCACACAGCACACTCATGTTTTCCAAGCCGACCAGGGGCTAGATGTATAGCCTAAACAATGAGTACACACAAAAACTATGCTTACACTATTTCACGCACATGAACCTGTATTTCTAAAAACAGAATGTGCTGTGAGAATGTGTGCATTTCTCACATTTTTTTAGACCGAGTGTGCACAATATTCTTCTAGAGTAATCTGAGGGTGATGTGATGATGTGATTTGTTTTGTTGACAGGTGTAAAGACTCGTGGAGCAGGTGGAGAATTCATTTAAAAATGGCTGGCCGGCTGGTTGGTTGTGTCATACGTTTATGGCTAATTGTGGAAGTGAACAAGAGGCTCGTGCATGTACGCTGAGTTTTAGAAATGTGATAAAAGGAATGTGTACGCATATTTCTGGCTTTGTGTGTACACACAATTTTACACATCTGGCTGCTGAGATTTATATCAAAGGATGCCAAAACTTGACAGGCTAACTCAATTTAGATTCAGATTTTGAGTTTCCCTGTGTCACTTCCTTCATTGTGTGATTTCATTTCTGATCGCATTATTGAGCTGCATGACTCATTTTAGAGTCAGGCCGAAGTTAAGCTTCATCAGCCATTGTTTGCTGTGCAGTGAACAGGGCTGAGCGAGGACCAGTCATGGCCAGTCGACTGCTCAAAACCTCCCATCCAATGGTCGGATGAATTTCTGATATGTCAACAAGTCAGAAATTTTAGTCAATTGAAGCAGAATCATTTCCCAAAGTCAGAATTTTTTTTTCTCACTGCGCCTGCCTGTACCTTCAAATAAAGACTGTGAAAGCACCAAATATTTTATTCAAGGCAACTTGTAGCTGAGACGCTGCAGTTTGAGAACATTTTCAATTTGAAACTTGGTGAGTAACTAATCCAAATAATTTGCCTCTCATTTCCAACAAAACATGATTTCCCTGTCCTTTTGGACTATACAAGGCAACCAGGCCAACAGGCTGACATCTCTGTATGTGTGTGTGTGTGTGTGTGTGTGTTTGTGTGTGTGTATTCGTGAGGGATAGATAGAGAGAAAAACAGAGATATGAAAACTTGGACTAACCTGTTTTTGAGGGTGCATGTATGCCTGAGAACAATACTCATTCAAACAAACCTCTACTGGCAATTGTCAATAGCCAGAAGAGTCACAATGATATAATATTTTCTGTGTTTCACGTACAGTGTGAGCACTGGGGTCGTGCCTTGACAGCTGGACCCAGAGTTGTCCCTGGCCAAATTGGGGCCCTAAACAAATTTTTTTATGAGCCCTGGTGGATTCTCTCACCCGCCAAGTGGACAACAGGTAAAAAAAAAAATCAGTGCATAACAAAATGTCATTTAACATAACAATCTTTGTTAACAACAAATGGTACAGGATGGTATGTACAGCTAGGGTGGCCATACGTCTGGATTTAGGCCGGACAGTCTGGAATTTAAATGCCTTGTCCGGCGTCCGGCGCAGTCTCAAGCTGGACGCTTATTTGTCCTCCTTTTTGGAGTTGCACTTGAACGCAACGCTGCATATCGTCCAATGGCGTAAGAAAGGCCCGGACTGTCGGGAGAACTGGGAGATTTTTCTTTTTCGTCATAGACTTTTAAATTACAATCCAAAAAGTGTATTCATTGGATGCGCATTAGTTAGTTTTTCTCCTCCTGCGCTGCTGTGTGCTCATGCCGGGGTGTGTGTGTGTGTGTGTGTGTGTGTGTGTGTGTGTATGTGTGTGTGTGTGTGTGAGGAGCACACGCCCACCGGCGCTGTCTGAAGAGTAGCGCGGCGAGAACTAAGTTAAAATAGCAGTGCACTGACATAGATTGTGTAACAAAGCGAAGAGTTGCCACTCCGCTCTATTTTCACTGGCTAACAGCAGCACACTGGCTTAGCTTGTCTATTCATAGAAGAGGTATCACTTCGGCTTATTTTTCAATCTATGTTATCACAGGCAGGAATTCAAGTTGACTAAATATGACTAAAACTAGTCATTTGACACAAGACTAAAACTAAATTGAATTTAACACTGGTATCCCCCCACCCCCCCACCCCCGCTTTCCTCAATAAATGCCGCAAAGTGTCCTCCTTTTTGGTGTTGTGGAAATGGCCACCCTAGTGTACAGGGAGGGGCGGCCCTGATCAGACCGTATACATAAAACCTAAGATTTGGTTGTACATTGTGGACGATTTTCTTAGACAGTGCGTTGTTGTTTCTAAAATTGTAAAGGGCAGTTTTCTCTACTGTAGTTTGCTGCTCATGACTTGGGCTGATAGGACAGAAGTTCAATATCTTATTATTACATGAAAATTGCTTTAAATGTGTAGTAAGTAACTTAACTCCTTCGTGGACTGATGAGAATGCGTTCCTAGACAGGGGAAGATTAACTTCAGGAAATGATTGTCCACAGTATATCTCCAACCTGGATGTGCAGTATTTTGGAAAAGGAAAGCAAAGTGCATGTGCCAACAGTCCTGGCCTGTTCCCCTCTAATCGGACTCATTATACTGCTCATTTCCACAGCATTGTAGCCAAACTGTTGTAGAGTGTAACACTGAACTGCTGCACCTCTGGGAGTCATTAACAAGCCAGCGTTTGTTTTAGCACTGGGTCATAGGGCTGTGTGTGTGTGTGTGTGTGTGTGTACGTGTGTGTGTGTGAGAGAGAGGGAGAGAGAGAGGTTTGAATAACACCCCTGCTTAATTTGCTGTATATGTATGGACACAAATGCTGCTTAATTAATTATGTGTCCATACAGGAAAGTGCTATCCCAGTATGTGCACTGATAACAGGACATGAAATAGACACTATACAGAGCTATGTAGTTCACCCTGAAAACCTCTCTCTCTCCCTCTCCCTCTCCCTCTCTCTGCCTCTCTCTCTCTCTCTCTCTCTCTCTCTCTCTCTCTCTCTCTCTCTCTCTCTCTCTCTCTCTCTCTCTCTCAGGTTTGATGGTGTTTGAACTGCTGATGGAAGAGAGTTAGAGCACAGCACAGCCCTGGCAGAGAAACTACTCTGGTTCTAGAGAAAAAGAGGGAGAAAAAGACAGAGAGATAGGAGCTGGGGGTGCTGGGGGGGGTGAGGACTTTTTTTACCTCCAGTGTTAACCTCTCTGTGAACCACACAAAGTATGATGCAGATCTGGGAGACTGAATTCACAGTAAGCTGCCATGAACCCTGTGTGTGTATACATACATACATACATACATACATATATATATATATATATATATATATATATATGTGTGTGTGTGTGTGTGTGTGTGTGTCCGTGTGTGTGTCTGTGTGTGTGTATACATACACATGTATACACACACACACACACACACACACACCGCCACCCTGAGGAGAGAAGGCGTGGAGTGGGTTTGACACAGCCGATTCACTTTAAACCAATCAAATGAGCCGCTGTCCTCCCCTTTAAAATGCGCTATGCGAAGGCATAATGAAAGTTTCGAGGTCTACTGCCGCAGGCGGAGCGGAGCCCGGCGCGCAGTGCGGACACGTCACCAAAACCTCACAGGCAGGCTTCCGGAATGTCAGGCACATTAACAATTCAATAAATACCGATTAAAAAAAAAAAAAAAAAAAAAACACTATTCAATGCTACTGTCACAATCAGCACATACATATATCTCCATATCAACTGTCCTGTCACAACTGATGTCAGATCAAAGGAGATTGGCACCGTTTGTGCTGATTGTGAGGTTTTGGTGATGTGCGCCAGGCAGCCAAACTTCCACTGCGCCAGCTCCGCTCCGCCTTGTGCCGAAAGTAGACCTGGTTTCAGATGGCGAGCTTTGAGTGCACCTTGGCGAAGCCTTTTGGCACGAAACTGTCACTGCGCCACGCTGAATCTGTCAGCACCTCCCCCCGCTGCAACACCACTCCCATCTCAGCACACCTCGGTCTGCGAAACTAGCAAACTGTGCGCTCCTCAGGTTGCGCTGCTCGAAACCAGCTCTGCGAGGGGTTCGCCTCACCGCGCCACCCTGCACTGCACCGGGAAACTAGAGCCGTATGTGTTAGTCAGTGCTACAGTGTAATATGTATCTTTGTATCTTTATCATGCGTGTGTGTGTGTGAGTATGCAGGCACGTGTGCATCATGTTTAAATGTTTAGAGATATAATACTTTATTTACCAGACTGTTTCTCTCACTCGTTATAACTAATGTAGTCAGAATGAACCAACAGTGCAACTATCACCAAGCACAGATGCTGTATGATATGAGTTTGTTTTGTCAGATGGGAGTATAAAGCCAAGTGATGAATAGATACCACAATGTGAGGAGACTAGACGAGTGAAAAGAAGTTAGTGCCAGGGATAGAAGTCAGGAGGTAAGTAACAAGTAAATAAGCAAATAAGTAGGGGTGTCGCATCGAAATGACGTCATGGTGTCGAGCATCAAAATCAAAGAGAGGATCGAATCTGTTACCCTCTGCTCCTGTAGCACTCTGCACTGCAGAAAAGCTACCACAGAGACGCACATAGATTGCTTGACAGATAACAAGGACTAAAAGGTAAGTGGCAATCTTAGATCACATAAGAAGAATAGAAGAATAAGAATAACTGTAATGTTTTTTGTTTTTTTTTCAAAATAGCAAACTTTTTATCCACTTGTTTTGGGCTGTTAAAATCTTTTGGAGATGAGTTAGGATGAGGAAGGAAGCTTTAGACTGCAGGTAGGATATAGATTTATGGAGGAGGACTTCAGATGTAGGAGGCAGGGGGTGAAGGAACAGTCTCTTTCTGTGTTTGGCTGTTTTGGTTCTTTGTCTAAGCTATTTCTGACCCCCCAGTTTCTCTTATGATAACAGGTTCACATGGTGCCCTTCTGTCTGACCGACACACACACACACACACACACACACACAGAGGCTGAGGCGAGTTGGCTCATGCTATCTGTACTGTTGTATGTAGTTGGCATGTGGCCACATGTCCTCTAGCTGTAAACAATGAGAGCAGTCAGTACACACACACACACACACACACACACACACACACATGCATTACATTACATTTACATTTTTGCCATTTAGTGGACAAACTCATACACACTTGCGCACACACACACACACACACATGCAAACTGCACACAAACATACATACACTTCATACATTTTATTTATACAGTTCTTTTTAAGACATACACATACATATGTGCATGAATTCAAAAGCACACCAAAGAACTATGTGTATGTTTGTGTGTGTGTGTGTGTGTGCGTGTGTGCATGTGTATGCACGTGTGTGTGTGTGTGCACATGTATGTGTGTGTGTAAATATATTTTTTATAAACGTTTAATTGAATCTCACATTATCAGTTATCCAGCTTTGAGCACATATCCAAACCAAAAGAACCTGCTACTAGTGATATTGCTCATCTTGGTTCATGTTGAGCTGTTGACATATACAGGGTGACACAAAAAAACAGGAATTTTTGAAGTGCGTATTGGCAGACATGAGCAAGTGGCAGCACAATTTTAAAAAAATGAAAATTCCATCATTGTTTCTTACATGGCATGTTTTCAGGTTTCAATTACTATGAATCAAATATTTTTCTTCCATCACTCTTGGTTTTATTGGATTGTTAAAAAGTTCCCGTTTTTTTGGGTCACCCTGTATAAACCAGTCAACAGAGCTCTCCTCCTGTTCTAGCAATAGCAGTATTACTTTCTGTGCAAGGGTGCAGATTTCCACCAGGCATATCAAGCCCCTTCTCTGATGCTTACACTTCAACACAAAACCAGCTGAGGAGTTGGCACTCAACTGTGCTATAAAACAGGTTTTCTAAAGGTTTTGAATCACCGCAACCATGAAAGGTCCTTGATCAGTAATAGCTGATCAGTAATTACTAATAACTGTGCAGGGTGAGCGGCATAGAAGTATGCAAGATTAACTGGAGACAGACTCATGCACACATGGACCGATAAAACAATGTTTTGGGGAAACAATGTTAGGGGATAGAGTTTAAACTGGACAGGGTTTTGGCTTGATTTATTCTGTATGGGTGTTACGAGTGTGTGGTTACATTGCCACAACAGTGTAGGCAACTCATTATTAACCTATATCACACCAACATTCATGTAAAGAATGAACATACATTGTGTTACACGGACACGTTCAAATGTTTGAACATTTGAATTTACTACTCAAATCAAAACACAAGATTCAAGTTTTACACAGATTCAAATCTCTCTCTCTCTCTCTCCCTCTCTCTCTCTCTCTGTCTGTCTCTGTCTCTCTCTCTCTGTTGTCTAGGCAGAGAAAATGATAGTCTGTCTGCTGTATTGGCTCTGTTTACTGTGAATGGGCAGCAGCCTATTTAAAGCAGCTGAGTGTATTTATGTCAGATGTATACAGCATGGAGGAGCCGGCGAGGCTCACTGAGGCGCTGTGGTTCACAGAGTCATTTTGGGCTGGATTTAGTCTAAAAACACTAAGTCAAATGTTGTCGTGGTTAAGTTTTCAGAGCTTAAGTGATGCCCGGGTTGACTGGGGGCAGAGCAGCCTGAAGCTTTATGTAGGGTTATTATAGATTAATATAAGACAGGGCAGTGGATGGCCTAGGATACAGTGCAATTTAGAAAGACACAGGACAGTACCTTTCAAAGTTTTTGCCCTTTAAGTGCTTGTTCTCTGATTTGCCCCTAATGTTCCCTTAAATGCCGTGTATGTAAACTGTATATTCAAAAACATGCAGCTTTGGAATGGCTTCACCATGATATCCAGTGCTAAGCAATATCTCCTTCATCATTTTCCACGCAATGCCCTGTAATGACACATTTGGTACCTTTGGAAGTTTATAACAAAGCTGTGTGAATTTGAGTGAAGCCTGGCAACACAACATGGATTTGTAATGATGGATCCACCACCAGTGCCAGCAAGGTGACACAGGTTAAAACCTCCATGCCTCCATGACTGCAAGCAGGACAGTGTTCAAACAAATAGCCTATTGATTTTCCCTTGTCAGCATATTTCATTTGATTCCTTATCATGAGGGCAAGAGGCTGAAAGTGATCCAGTATTTCAATAACAACAATGACAACAATGATAATGTTAAAAATTTAAAATAATAATAATAATTTTTTTTTTAAAACTCATTAAAACTTGTTTGGTCCCAGCTTCCAG